>NC_034409.1:76673145-76960931 GCF_002078875.1 Numida meleagris
GAAACCCGGCCCGCGGCCCCTGTAAGCAGTGCACAGCTCCCGCTCTGCCCGCGGAGCACCGCAGCCCCATGTAGGACGGGGCTGTGCCGCTGGTGCTGGAGCCGCGGGGCCGTCCGCCCAGGGCCGGGCCGGGGGGAAGATGAGCGAGAGGCGGAGGTCGGCGGTGGCCCTCAGCTCCCGGGCGCACGCATTCTCGGTCGAAGCCTTGATTGGGACGAATAAAAAGAGGAAACTGCGGGACTGGGAGGACAAGGGGCTGGATTTGTCCATGGAAAGCCTCAGCCCCAATGGCCAGCTGGGCGACGGCGAGGACCCGACGCAATGCCTGGACCTCAATCCCGGTTAGTGCCGCTCCGCGCTTCGGCAGTAGCTGCGGGAAAGCTCCCGGAGCTGGGGGCGGGGGGGTTGGGAGGGGGAGGCGTTGTACGTAAATTTCTCGATCTTGTGTTATTTTTCTTCTTAGCGTTTTCGGTTTGCAGTGACTTTCTGCTGCTCTTTTCCACTTTCCCTCCCGGTCCTCCATCTCCCTCGGACTCCGCGCACCTCCCGCTTCCTCCTTTCCACTCTCCCCCAACTCTGTTCTCTGCGCTGATCGCAGTGGGACACGCACCACTGCGGGGGGTTGGGGTGCACAAACATCGCGTCCCCGCGGAGTCTGCCCCGTGGGCACCGAGCAGGGTGCCGGGCACGGGAGGAGAGCCCCGGAGCAGCGCCGTGCCCAGCTCGGGACCCGCAGGAGCCGAGAGGGAGCTGGGGGGCGGCGGGATGGGGGAAACGGGGCTGCGCGGTGCTTGGGGACGGAGAGCACGGGGCTCCGCTCCCGTTTTTTAAAACCGATTATTATTACTGTAACATTACCATTATGATTTACTACTGCTATTATTATACACTATTATGATTGTTACGATGATTATTATACGCTGCTGTTATTATACACTACTATCATTACACGTACTGTTTTATTTGAAAGGCAGCCGGTAGCCCGGAGCCCTCCCCCGGCTCCAGCGAAGCCCTGGGGCTCCTCTTGTCCCTCTCCTCCTCGGCCACCTCTCTCCCGTCCTCCTACGCAGCCGCGGAGCCGCGGGTGGGTGCGCGCCGCCTCTAGGCACCGCAGAAAGGGACGGGGCCACGTCGCTGCCCCTGCGGGATTCGAGCTCAGAGCAGGGTCGCCCTCGGTAATTACTCTTCCTTCAGTATTGGGGTGCTGGGAGGAGAAGGCCGAAGGATGTCTGCTGCCAACCCCGTAGGACAAAGGGTAGGAGCTTTCTCCGCCCGCCCCGAGGCCGCTCCACCACACTTAAAATCCCTTTGTAATATATATGTATACACCCACCGTGATATACATATCTTGCGTGGTATATATTGCAATTCGTATATTGCACTGTATATATTGCAATATACGTATATATACGGTGAATTTACTGCGTCAACCGCCTGAAAGGCGCCGGAAAAAGCTTAGAGAGATGTAGAGAGAACAACGAGGCAACAAATCACCACACGATTAACTGAAAGAAATCTATAGTAAAAACCCTGCCTGGTGTTTCTGGAGGGAGAGAGGCCGGGCCCTGCGCAGCCGCCGCCGCTGCGCTCCCGTTGCGCGGTGCTTCCGGCGCTGTCCCGCAGAGACGGAGTTTAGCGGCCGCCCGGCACCGCCCGCCCGGCGGCAGCGAGCAGCGAGAACAGCGGTCAGTGGAAGGGGGAAAAAATGGGAAAAAAAAAAAAAAAGGAGAGAAATCACGGCTTTATTGTATTCCTCTTTCAAAATAACAAATGCAGGAAGATAGCCACGAAAATCTGCTTTGCCATGGTAGAGAAGATGCGCGCATTGGTCTTTCTGAGAACCGTTTCTCACTAATTTCCTGAATCTACACAATGTACTTTTGTCGGTCTAGAAGTTTAATTTGCCCATTTCTCTAAGGATTCGGAAAAAAAAAATACCAAACAACCCCAAAACTCCTGCGCGCCGGGAGGGCGGCTGGGAGAGAACGGCTGCAAAGCGCCCGGGGCCCGGCGAGCCGCTGTGGTGTTTTTCATAAAGCAAAGGAAATCAGGAACAGTTCGGGAAACCATTCCGGGGAGGCTGATGGACTTTAAACGAAGTCCCGGCTGCAATTTGCGCGCTCACTTCATTAAAGCCAAATCCCGCGCAGCGCACCTCTGCTGCCGGGTGGAAATTGGTTCGCGGCCGCGTAATGGCCCCCACATTCCGGCTTTATAAGGCCCCATTAAGAACAAACTTTACACCTCAAGCGTTTAAACGTCGCCAAATCTCTGGCGATATACCAAAAATTGGAGGAGGGAGTTTTTATAGCGTCCCAAACCTTCCCGATTCCAAATCGCTGCTTTGAATGGCGTAGAAAATAGCGCGGGGATACCTCTTGTGCCGGAGGCGTATTGGTGCGGGCCCCGAACGTCGCACCGAACGCTGTGGAAACGCGCGCCGATTCGGCTCAGCGGAGAGCGAACGGGCCCCGATTTATCGAACTTTTCGCATAAATTCGCTCCGAGCCCTCGGGGTTCCGACGCTCCGGGTTTCGTCCGCCCGGGGGATCCGAGCGCCGCCCGAAGGAGGGAGAGGAAGGTTCCGTGCTCCTCCTCGCCGCCCATCTCTGGGCATGTCTCCTCTCTCGGCTGCCGAGTCCAGCGTGGATTTCCCTCCCGTCTCCGCACGCCTATGCCGTGAGAAAAATGAGGTTTTTCCTCCTTGCCTCAGCGCCGGAGACCCGAGTTTTGCCTGGGGAGCCTCGAGAGGCTCCCACGGCCTCCGCGTCGCGCCGGGAGGAGCCACGCGTGGGGCGATGCGGGGCCGTGGGCGGCGGCGGCTCTCCTGGCTCTGCCCCAACGCCACGCGGGGCACTGCGGGGCGGGAGCCCCCACGCTGCGGGGCCGAGAGCCCCCGCTGTGAGTCGCGGGGCCCGGGCGCTGCCGTGTTTCTGATTTGCTCTCGGCCGAGGGGGGATTTCAGCCCTGCGAACAGCGGTCCTCCGGCTCTGGGGAAAGTTCCGATGGGAGTTCGGGGTTTCCCCTCCGAAACGCGGCCACTCCACACGGGTGGAGCCGCAGGAGCTCCGGGGGCAGAGCGAAATTGGCAGCGCGGTTGGAAATGCGCAGTTCCGTGCGTTTCGCTGCTCGCGGTGTTCACAGAGATAGAAAGGCATCAGCGCGTTCCTAAGCGAATTCCGCCACTGCAGCCTTCGGATCGCGCATCCTCATCTCACGTAAAAAAAAAAATAAAGAAATAAAGATCACGTCGGTTACAATAAACCCAACCAACCAACCAGCCAAAAAAAAAAAAAAACCAAAAAAAACCCCCCACATTTTCGAGAGTGTGATTTTCGCCCGTCCGCGAAGAAGTCGCAATGCCAATTACTTTCCGTCCCGTGCGCTGCCAGAAGCGGTGTTGACCAAGGCGAGAGCAGAGCACGGCAGGTCCAGGAGGGCACCCAGCCTGGGGGCCGCATCACTGCGGGACCGGAGCCCCCCGCCAGCTGCGGGGGCGACCGCGTTCCCAGAGCACGAGAAATTCGAGTCGTTTTATTTTTGTTCGTTTGTTTCAATGCGCGCATCTGTTTCTGACCGCTCATCCCGGCGCATCTCCGTTTCTGACCGTGCCCGAGGGGTGACTCCGCTTCTCGCTCCGGCTGTTGTTGGAGCGGTGGGGACGTGTGGTTCCGGACGGCTTTTTGCCCGCTGCCTGCGCTGGGCAGAAGCGGAGAACAGCGGCCTTCGCGTCGTGCTGGGGCCGGTAACGTCGGCTTTGTGCTCGGCGGAAGCCCCCGGGTTTGGCACCGAGTTTTCCTTCGCACTTCTGTGCGGGGCGCCAGGAGTTCCTCCCTCCCGCTTACTGCATCCTCCCGAGCAGGGGACAGCGGGGAGCCCAGCCCCGCAGCATCCCACCCCATTGCGAGCCCGTACATCCCACGCGCGGGGATGCGAACCCGGGGGGCTCGGGCTGCGGCCAGCGCGGGGCCGGGAGCGCGGAGCCGGAGGGAGCTCTCCGCGGGGTTGCAGAGCCCGCAGTGCGTTACGGGTACGAACCAAGAGAAGAGACATCAGACCGTGTCCTCCTTTTAAATGTATTTTAAGTCGTCATCGGTTTTTTTTTTTTTTTTTTTTAAATGTAGTTTAGTTCCATCCGCGGGGAAAGATGTTAGATCAATCGACATTTCTTGTCTTTAACAAGAACTGTCGGAGAATCCTGCGAGCTTCTGTTACCGGCACAGGTCTGTAATTCCTTCCGCACCGTCCATCGCCGCTCCCTCCTCCCACTCGGGACCGAGCGCCTATATCGATTATCGGCCCCTCCTCGGGCAGCAGCGTCCCCCTTCAGCCCTGTCTGCCTCCTAGGAAACCGGTGCTTTTTTTTTCAGATGGAAAAGTCGAAAAGTGTCTTCCTAGAGCGATACATCCAGGAAAGAGCGTTTGCATCGTTTCACAGAGCGGCAGTGCAGCTTTGGTCACCTCTGTTCAGAGGTCGGCGTCCCTCCAGCTCACCTCCCTTACGGCTCTGCTTCCACTTTCGTGGTCTCAGGCTTCAACGAATTGTGTTACATTGTTAATATACATGCATATATATTCATACACACACGTACAGTGTTCTGTTCTATATTACAGCTTACAATAGTTTAAAAATGTACTAAAATCAGTCTCAGTGCGCTTGGAGCACTCCCGGGTACACTGTAAGCAGCTCGTCCGGCAGCTACATCAGTTCCTGCTGTAAGCAAGATCTGTTCACACACGGTTTCAGTCACCCTGAGTGCTCACGCTGCGATCCGTAGTTTGCACTGCTGACACAAAGCAAAGCTCAGTGGAAGAGGCTTCAGTTTTCTAACACTGACCACGCACGCTCCAGGGATCGATAGAGATGCCCGGAGGGGCTGTGCCCGCTGAGGGAACTGAACTGCGGGACTCGGTGCCAGCTCTCGGCTCCCGACGCCTCCCCGGGCATTGGCTCGGAATGGCGAATCCCGACCTCTGGAGCTCGGCGGTGCGCGGGCGGCGGACCGGGATCTGTGCGCCGGGTGTCCGCCCCCGGCAGGAGCGGCGCTGGGCGCTGCGGTGCTGGGTTCCGGGCGGCGACGCTGAGACTTTTTCCTTTTTTTTTTTCTTCTTATTCTTCTTATTCCTTTTTTTCCTTCATTTTCTCTCCTTTCTTTCTTCTATTTTCCTTTTTCTCTTTTTCCCTTCCCCCCCCCCTTTTTTCCCCCCCCCCCCCCTTTTTTGCTTCGTCAAAACGATTGCTCCATCACCACTTATATCTTCGCTCCATCACCATTTAAAGCAGATTAGGACTCCGTCCTTTCTGCTTGCTGAGCACCTGTTGTCGCAAAACACAAACGCGTATCTTCCCCGTGGCGTGTTCCGCTGAGGAGGGCTAAGGGCAGACAAAGGGGTGTTCTGGTAATGAAAATCACTTCGGAAACCGATTTAGAAATTTTAATACGGGTAGGAAACACAGCGCCCGTTCAATTTCCATCAACGGTATTCACGCCATTGGCATCCTTTGGTTGAGCATTCTGAACGATCAGACAGCAATGAATTAGTAAGTCAATACGAGAAGCGACAAAAGCATTCGGTGCAAAAATATTCCCATTCGAAAAGGAGTGACAAGCAGTTGCTCCGTGTTTGTTGTTTGTGTGTGTGAGTGCAACACCACGGCTCCGGAGGAGGGGGTGGGGGGCTTTGTGCGCCCAGTGCACGCTCCGAGTCAGCACTCACAGCACCAGGGGAAGCCTGGGGGGAGGATGTCCTGCCTGGAGCCGAATCAGTGGGGGATCCTTCGTGGGGAGGCTGAGCCAAAAACCTGAAGATGCTGAGGAGGTTCAGGTTTGGTTGAATCGAAGCTCCTTTCTCCTCTGCTTTCTTTTATTTTCCTTTTCTCATTCTCCTCATCTTTTTCTCTCTCTTTTTTCCCCTTTTTTTATTAATTTCATTAAGAAGTGGGAAAACTTTGGTTTCAGCCAACCTTTAAATACTTATTTTTGTGTCATCTGAAAGCTTCTTTTAGAGTCACACAACCATTTCTAAAATTGTTTTCAAGACCTCTTGTCTAAATTCATTTAAAAATAAATTAAAAATTAATTTTGAAATGTGTTTTAAATTAAAAAAAAAGAAAGAAATTTTGATTTCGATAATGATGAAATCAAGTATTTGGGCTTTTACAACAACCTACCTGTCATTTTTTCTTCTTCTAACGAAGTTATTTTCCAAATCCAATGTAACTAATTTTTCACCTCGACAAAGACATATTCTCTTCATCAATTCATTGTGTTTAAAATGAAACTGAACAAAAAAACACAACCAAAAACTGTCACAAGGGACAGTTTCACTGCAGTGTACCTGTACCCACTCGTTCTCAAACGTTCTGCTTTTTGTGAGGGAGCACGGGAAATCATCGAGTATTGTTGAATGGGCATTTTGGGTGATGCCCACACATACGATTCTTGGAAGAGGAACTGGGGAAGAAATTACTGACAAACTGACTGGCAGTTTCTAAAGATCACTTAACTGGCTGGTTAGGAACAGACACAAATAATTTTAATAATCAGCACATAGATAGAAATCAGCATGGTGAAAGTTGTTTGAATATCACTTGCTGAGTGCATACGGAACAGTTATGAATGGCTTACAGTGCTGCCACTTCTCCTGATGGCTGGGTGCGCTCTTGGCTGGCGTGAATGCTTTCCCCATGACTGATGAACAAACAAAACCAAGCGTCTACTTTTTGGAACTTTGGGAAAGAAAGAGCTGTTCGATCAGAAATCTGCACCCAAACTAATGAGAAAACTGAAAACACCAGAGTGCCTTTGTTTTTAATGAGAGTGGAGAGCATAGTGGACTTCTTAAGAAGATACATCAGCTAACAGCAGCATTCCTAATCAAGGTATTGAAAGTGCTGACTGTCCATGTGGATGCTTCTGGGCAGATAATAATGGTAATATTTGGCAACATATGACGCACCAGATAAAGAGGCCAGGGAGAAAGATCTGTAGGTTTGAATTTGCTGAGGAAGAAGGGACCTTGGGAAGAGACAGAGAGACTCACAGATGGACTTTTTTCCACCTCGACTGCCCTCAGTCCTGCTCAGATGATCCTTTAAATGAAATGATTCATTGCACATAGGTGTTATCGCTCTATTCTTCGTTCAGTGAAGAAGTTGTCCCAGTACTGTAGACTCACTTTGCACTAGCGAGAGGCAAAGGTAGTTTTATTGTGCTTTAAGCACTTTTTCTTACTGGGATGCAGGAGGAGCCCTGTTGAGTGTTTGCTTGTACCCACTCAGACCTTGATGGAAACACTCCCACCACCTTTTTAAAAAGCAGACTTCAGCCCTGAAATTGTATGGATTCTGCTGCTGCCCTAACTTGCAGCACAATGCCTTTCAGTGATTGGGATGGGCAACCCTAAACTTTCAGCTGACATCTCCTTTTGCAGACATCTGAATTACACATATCAGACCCTTGCTTGCTTCTTGCTCTTTGCTGTGCAACGCTCACACTGGGGCTGTCAGAACTGTGGTGGTTATGTTTCCTGGGCTTCTTTTGGTCTACTGGAGCACTGGGTCTGTCTGTAGGAATAAATAACAATGACCGTGAGGGTAACACTGGGACGAACAATTTTATGCTACGGGAGGGCTGTGTTTTCCTTTTTGTCTTCAGTTCTTCTACAAATATCTGGTAGTACGAAAACTGTTGTGTTGGTTCAAATAAAGGTTCTGCATTATGCCCTGCCTTGCAGTGTCTGGGCACTCCTGCCTCTTAGCTGTGTGAAGCAACACAGCAGTGCTCCACACAAGGCGACAAGGCTGATATTTTTGAATTGAGAAGTTGTCCTTCTGTTTCTTACGCCAGAGGGATGTAGAAAGTCTGGAAAACGTAGAGTGCAGCACGTGGCTGTGGTGCCTAATGGTTTTTATTTCACTTCAGAATCTAAAAGATAAACAAAAGATCTATTTTTGTAGGATTTGGGTGCTTCCTGTGCCAGGCTCCTTGAAGCAAGTACAAAAAGTCTTCATTTACTATCCAACAGCTCAAGCAAAGTCCATCGGTGACGCAGCCCCGCTCCTTACTGCCACTATCTGCATGGAGTCATAATGCTGGGGTGCTGTTGCATAGGTCCCTGGACCACAAATCCAGCTTTGCCCTTGCAGCCTGCTCTGGTTGTTCTGTGCAGAGCAATTCTGGTTACTGAAGGACTCAGGAAATTGTGCTGGGGATGAGAGAAGGGAGGGTGGCCATGAAGACTGCCAGTGGTGTGCTTTTACAGGAATGGTCAATAATTGATAGCTCTTGTGAAAATGGGGTCATATAATAAAGCTTGAGGAAAAAGTCCTCTCTTGCTCCTTGGAATGAAAGATCTGATTGTAGGGTGGCTGTTTATTAAGAGTGTTTCAAGATGGATTGCTTGAGTAATATTAAGGTGCTGAGCATCATTTAGCCAGAGTAATGTGGGAATAACTGATTTTTAAAAAATCAATCAAAAAAGCGGTTCAGCCCCAAAAGGGAATGGAAAATGTTTGAGGCATTTGCTGCCTCTTTCCTTTCGTGCTGTGGGACAAAGGATGTCATTGGGCAACTGCTGCAGTAGCTCTGTTCTGACGCTGTGGTTCCCCTTTGCATGACCCTTGTGGGGATGAAATGGTTATGAAATTGGGGAGAGAGAATCTAAAAGAGCTAAAGGAGTAGAAAACTAGGTAGAAAAGGGGGAGGAACAAGAGAAACAAGACAGGAAAAGTCAGAGGAGGAAGAGTTCAGCATTTCGTTTCCTACCCCAGTGGCTGGTTGTGGAGCAGGGAGAACTTAGAGACTGTTTTCAAACTTACCTCCTGCATCTGTGCAGCCTCATGTTGTTTTCCCCCCAAAACAGTGAATGGTATGGCTCCTTGAGATGCAGTATACTGTTACGGAGCAAAAAGGGGTTTATGAAGGCAGTACGTTGTACCAAATAAATGCATAATCATTTGGTATGGCTCAGATATGCGAGGGGCCTGAGAAAAGAAGGGAAAACCTCTCAAAGAGAAGATTTCAAGAACCAACCAGCCAACCAGCCAACAACATTTCCTCCCATGGCTTTTGTTCTCCATGTTTTGATGTGGAAAAAGTCAGGAATTACAGGAGAAATATTTAGATCAAATTTTCTCACTTACAATGAACTCCATAGAATTTTTTTAGAAAAACATTTTAAATCCTTCTCACTGCTTTTATTCAGAGCTTCAGCCTTTTTTATAATCAATAGAAGTTGCATGCGGACTTTTTTAGGTCTGTGCTGTTATGCAGTTGTATTACTTGTATAACATCGATTTCCTTTGGGTATAAAAATCAGATCTTTCTGTTCCATATATTATTCATATTTAAACTATCCATAAACAGAAATGTTTTTATGTGCCTTACGGAGCATGTCAGCCATTACTGCAATGAGTGTAGTTTCTTATTATATAGGTACACCTAGAGGCATTTTCTAATTGCTAATTAAATTATGTGTAGCGCGTTTCATATTGTTAAGGAAGTAATTAAAGTTTACTTACGGTAATCAGCTACTCCAGATAACTCAGTCTCTCCTCCTGCTCCCAATTTCTGCTTGTGACTGTGTTTATTTCTGCGTCTTTCCTGGGGCTGGGGATGGAGGGGGGGAAGGAAGACAGAATTTTCGCACAGCAGTAAAATTTCTTGAACATGTTGTTCCTTCATGCAGACTGGTGAGAGCCTCATGAGCTAAATGAAGAGTTATGAATACAATAACGATTTCTTATTACAATAGTTTGTATGTTTGCTCATGAATCAACCCTTAATCATTTTACTTATGAAAATTCAGACACTCGCTGATTATTCATGAAAATGGTGGATAATCCTGAGTTGGGATCTACATGGCTACATCTCAAACAGTTGCTATTCACTGTAACACTGTGATATTTGTTGTACAAATCAATGGGAAGAAAAATATTATCACCATATTCATCCAATGAATTGTACACTAGCTAATTTGCTTTGTTTTTCCTGAAAAAAATATGAGTGTGTCTTCTTTAGACATTTTTTTTCCTATTTTCCATTTTCCTTTTGCTTTACTCCAGATTCACACTCATAATATTTTTATTTTTTTTTGAGACTGAGTCATGACATTAATCAGGTTTTTTCCTGCAAATCGGGATGCTCTTCTCACTTTATTTGTGAAGTGAGAGACAATTCATTGCTAGTAGTTAGGATGTTACATAGACTAGTGACTCTTTGGATCAGCTCTCTTTTTTGTCTTGTTTGCATTAACTTTACTGCACAGCGCCAATCCACGATGAGGGTTTTGGGACAAACTGCAGCTGTACAAAGAGTAATATTTTGAAGGTGTTGCTGGTTAGCCACCTTCCTTTAATAATGCAGCATTTCCGCCAGCTATTAACACTGCGGTTGGATACATTTATTCCCCTATATGTACTGAGATGTGCTCTTCATTCAGTGAACCAGAATTTGCCGCTTTGAGCACAGAGGTGGAACGGCCCTAACTCTTCCCTGCTGTCCTCATGATGAGGGGAATAGAGACTTCAACTAGAATTTGTCATTATTCTATTTGAGGAGTGAGTTTGGCATCATTTAATACCAAATTCAAAGAGACCCTTGATGATACTAGGACAGGAACTCAGAATTCACAGCACGGGGAAAACCCGAAGTGAAGAATGAAGAAATAACAAAAGAACAAATCTGTGAAGCAGGGCAGAGGTCTTGTGTTGTTTCAGCGCACAATCAAGACACTTCTACACAGCATGTTTGAAAGCACGAATCTATCAGTTTTTCTCTCTTCAACACAATTTTGACTAAGATTTAATTATTTTTTATGAGGGCATCACTTTTCAAAACTTATTTTAAATCTTCCCTTTCTTTCATTTCTCTTTAAGTCAGTCCTTAGATACCTTCTTAGGGCCAAATTCAGCAAGCAGCTGAGCAATCCAGTCATCACATCTCTATTTAAGCAGAGCCTGTACAGCGGGCACGTTCTTTTTCCAAGTATCTGCTATCATTAATTTTTTACTGAATGCAGTTTTCTCTCAATCTCTCTTTTCTTTTTGTTAAACAGGGGATTTTTGCAGGGTGGAAATTCCTCTGGTTCAGTAAAAGTGACTGTGAAAGAGTGAACAGGAAAGCATATGCATTCAAATCCCATTTTGCTTGTTATATACTCTCCTCATGTTGTGTGCATGTGTAAGTCCCTCCATATAGACAGATTTGCAGTATTACATACGGGTGTATTATATTTATAATATTCTGAGCATGCGTATTTTTCTGAATAAGAGTGTAGTCTAATCTGGGCTGACTAAAGTCCTGAATTTGATCAGTTAGCTTATTTTGAGTGTCTGAGAAATATCTATCTTTTATGTTCCTATTTAGCACTTACAGTTTCTTTAAGCAGTAACTGATATCAGCAGCATGTTTGATGGCTAGAAATAGGATAATTCTTCTCTGATAATGAAAGCAACTTGTATTTGTATTTTATTTTATTTTTCCAGCAGTGGCACTTGTTTTAACATGGAATTTAAGCACACGTTTTTGTCTAGGGCAGCAGAGAACTGTCTTGTATTTTAATGGGAGAAGCATCATTTTATCCATCTATTTACTCAGTTTAGCTTGCAGCAAGCACCTGAAGTAAGGGCTTAGGACATGAAAGTCACCCTGCTGCTGTCTTTGGTGGGAGCCACTCAACAACAGCCCCACTCCCATGGATCCAGCAGATACATTTGTGGCAGCAAGGGCTTCCCTCAAGGCAAAAGTGGGGGTGAGATCCTTCCTTTGGAGGACAATTCAAAAAATTTCCCGTGCTAAACAGAAGTGCAAAAACCTCTTTTTAATGAAAGACAGATTGCCATCGTTTGCCAGAGATTATCACTCTGCTAAACTGAAGCAGAGCAGCAGAAATTCCCGCATCATTTACATCCCATGAACGAGGCAAGAGCAAAAGCTGGAGGGGAAATATTTAGCAGCATGGGAGCAAACAGCTGCGAAGAAGAAAAGGCTGCGCTTTTAGTTGCCGAGTCTCTCAGCAGAAGAAAACAATAGTTTAGGAAAAGCCCTACCAAGCAAACCCTGGGCTGTGCCATACCGTAAATCCTTAAAGGGACACTCTCGACTTGAACATAAAAGAAGCTTGATCCGTTCTGAAATCTTCCAGCTCCAGCAGCACTCCCTTTAAAAATGCTGGCTGGCATTTAAAAGTGTATTGAGCTCCAAGTTTTGTTACTGAGATCTTTCCTGCTCCCTTCTTTGTGTTTGCAAAGGTGGTTTCTGTTAACCAGTTTCCTCCTTGCTATCTGAGGCCCCGATCCTGCCAAAATGTATTCCCGTCCTTCGCTGCCGTGAGTCTCCCATTGAAATCACTCCCAGCAGGAAAGGTGAGCTCACACTTGTGTGTGTGTAGGATCAGTGCCTGACTGTAGGGGAAATGGAAACTGCATAAAGTTCTGTCAGTGGCACAAAGTAAACAATAGGGGATGTAGGTTGAAATGTATTTCTTTAGGACTTTGACTGTAGGAACTCTAGATGTGATGCGTAACTCTAGTAAGGGATAGACCCTTCAGAAAGGAATGTAATTTTTCATCTTATAAGTGTGTAATTTTAAGCAGAACTGGCCATAGCATATATTGCAATTATTGCAGTTGTGAGGCGAGGAACCAGATTCTTTCTTTGCATTCCACATTTTCCTTTCAACATGAAATTGTTGAGCCCTTTTGTTGCTTGCCATTGAATGTTAGTGGAACTTTGATTTTATTTCCCTTTGTGCATGGTCTTATTTTGCATGATTAGCAGTTCTGATGATGGATCTTAAGTTCATTTAGAAACCACCTGCTGTCATCTTCTGTGGTGGCAGCACAAGACAGAAAAATGAAATTGTGACCTCTCATGTGTCCTTGTTCAGAAGAACTGTCACTGGGAGCTGGAAAATACTTGTACATCAAATGCAATTCACACTTTTGCTTAAACCTAAAGTCTTCAATTGCATTCGAAATTTAAAGAAAATATGTTCCTATGATTTATATGCATTAAAAAATACCATCAAGATTTTAAGTATTATAGTGACATGCATATCCACAATTCAAAATTCTAGTCTAGCATGCTAGTTTTTGCCTGTGCTGGAGCTGGTTGAGTGCAAACCCACTGACATCTGACAGTTGTGGGTACAGATGGTGCACAAAACTCCACCAAACCCAGTGTGATGGACAACAGTTATAGGTAGATGAGAAATTAGGAGAAAAATTACCTTTGTTTCTGGGTGTCAACCGGAGACAAAAGATTAGGAATGGAGCTTTGCTACTACTTGACTTTAGGACTTCAGTCAAAGGACATTTATGGAGAAACAAAGCAATCTTTATGCCTTACTGTTTCTCCCATTGCAGCAGGGCAGATGATTTGCAGAGTATAGGTGAGGTGTCAGTATTCAGACCTTTTATAATATTTTTCTCAGTCTCGGCATGCCCTGCTGGAAAAACACAGAGCAAACAGCAAAGATTTTCTCTCAGTTGTGTTCTAATTTGGTCCCCTTCTTTGGTTTAGCCATTGATTTTTACAGAATTTGCCAAAACTGAATTCCTTTGCAATGCTGCTGAAGCCGACCAGTCAGTACAGACCTATAGGTCCAAAATATTAAGAGCAAAGGGAAAACTGACCAAAGAAATATAAGCAAAATGTTTGATATATAGATGGACATTCTCTCCCCATACATTTTTCATCCCTGTGTTCAAAGGAGATGCTTTAGGCTGAAGGTATTGTATGTGCTTATGAAAGGAGAAGGACCAAATAATGTTTCACAGTTCCACACAGCTTTGCCATTATTTCCTCAGTGCTGAGATCTGCATGCCACGTTAGGAAACAAAACCAACTGCATAATGCCAGTGCACTGCTGGTAAAAGGATACCCACTGATGAAGTATTCTGCACTCTTTCATTTGATAATGAAACGCCAGAACTCATCCCTCCCAGTTTAGGCTTTTCAGCTTCACATGATGTCCATAACACAGATTGCTGTGTGCTGCTCAGGTTAGAGGACATTGCACTTCCTGGTGGCAAGGGTGGAGGGATTTGGATATCAGGGAGATGAATCACAGAACATCCCGAGTTGGAAGGGATCCACAAGGGTCACCAAGTCCAACTCTCAGCTCCACACAGCACAACCCAAAATACAAACCCAATGTCTGAAAGCAACATTCAAATGCTCCTTGAACTCCAGCGTCTTGGGGCCATGCCCACTGCCCTGGGGAGCCTGTTACAGAGCTCCACCACTCTCTGGTGAAGAACTTTTTCCTAACCCCCAACCTGAACCTAATATCCAGTTTGAGCTGGGCTCCATGTCCTGCCACTTGCTGGCTTCTTGACCTTCCATCATCCTCAGGTCAAGATGTTTCAGAACCTGTTCATTTTGTTTCAGGCAGCATTTGAGTATTCAGTCAAATATAAATAAATGATAAGAAAACTGTGTGTGACTCAGCATCCTAAATCCAAAGCATACTCATATATGGCAAAATCAAGCGTGCCAACTGAATGCAAAACTTAGGGCTTAATACTTGCTCTCAGAAGTTCAGTGTATTTAACTGTGCCACTAAAACACTCTGGAGTTTTCAGGAGAAGGTTTGAGTTGTCACAGATTTAACTGATGTACTGTAACATTATCTGACAAACCCTTCAGGAATGTTTTCCTGGAGATAGATGTGTCTTCACCACTGCCCCGTCCTTTGGGATGCTTCAGAAGCCCCGACAACCCAGAGGGAAATGTTTCCCCTTATTTGGTAAATGCTAATGTTTTTCTAACGAAAATTAATACAGAATAAACTTTTTTTTTTTTCCCCAGTGATTTTCTATAAATAAATAGATCCCATGAGTGAAAATCTCCCTGGCAGAGAAACCCAGATTAAGAATCCATTTACCATCTAAGACTAATTTAGACCCGGCATTAAGGGTTTAGTGTAGTTTGTTGGCTCCTGCATGGAGCGCTGGATGTGAATTTCACTAGAATATTTATAGATACAACATTCCTCCTTTGTATCACCATCTGCTCGCCACCTCTGTTTCTCTAGCTGAGCTTCAGGGTCTGTACCAATGTCAGCGGAAGCTTTAAAATCTGCCATTAAAATAGCAACAACAGCAGAGATCTGCTGTTAAAATAATAGCAACAACATCCCTCTGTGGGATGCTCAGGAACATGCGACTATGGACAGGCCTGATCCAGCATTCCTTTCCTGCCCTGGGAGCTTTTTAGGAAAGAATAAAATAGAAGCCTGTGTTGGCTCCATTTGTGTACAGATAGCTGAAAATATGGAACTGCTTTCTCCCATTGTCCTTCTTGTTGAACACTGGGGAGAGAGTGGAACAATGCGTGGAAATGCCATAGAGGAAATGTAAAGAAATACTTAGCAGATGAATTCAATATAAAATGAGTTCAAACCACTGATAATGTTAATTATAAGTTTTTTTTTTTTTCCTAATGACTATCCATGTGATTGCAATGGAGATAGTTTCTGCACCTATTATAGCTAAGAGCATCAGGGTTAAGTCCTTACATTCAATAGCAATGGGACTGAACTTACAGATCACTGGCCAAACACTCTGGAAGCACAACTAAAGCTGAGAGCAAGAAAGAAGAATGTAAAGATGAAAGTACTAAATAAACATTAAATATTTTGCCAGTTTTTTTCTTGGTTGTAAGGGAAAACCATTGTGGCAACAGTTTGGTTTAGTCCATGAGATGTTCTTTTTTCAAGGAATCTGGGTGGCCAATTATACAGATGGAGTTGGGAAATGTTTCTGGATAGCAACTCAGCGCATGCAAGTGACTAATGAATTCCCACTGTACTCTGCAACATGACTTCCTGGTGCATTTTAATGTGTTTGGCTAACAGAACGTCAGAGATACTGTAATTCCTCATATGGAAATAGGATCATGGTGGGTAGTAGGAAATAAAAATATGATCACAGCAATCAGTAATATGTTCTGACAAACTTTAATTTTCCTAGTTTGATTAAAAAATGGTGTAAGACTACTTTAAGAAGACCATCTAAACTAGAGCTTAGTCTGTTCTTTTAAACTGAGAGAAACTAATGTCTGTAAAAATAACCTCTTTTTTTTTTCATGGGACAATTTAGAACAGAGGAACTAAGCTAGCCATAGCAAAAGGATAGGAGGCACAAAAATTCAAGATGGAAATAATCTCTAGTTTTTCTCCTGTCTGGAAAATACATGAGTGCCCATTTGCCACAGATATCAAAGGTGTAACATCAATAGGACATGTGAGGTACCTAAATACCTTTGTGGACCTGGGCATTGTTGTGGAGTGTTGTATTTCCTGCTAAATAGGTTGCCCCTGTGTTGTTTTGAATAAGTCCTGCATTCATTCACGTTTGCAGCACTTGGCTTTTGGTTGTCTGTTAGAAGGAATCTCATACTAATATTCTTAATGGCTGGTATCTGGATGTGGAATAGGGTAAAGGATATCTTCTCTGGGGCAGAAAAACCTGTGGCTTCCCAGCCTTAAAATAAGAAACTCTGTTGATTTACATGTTGAAGTGGGAGGTTTTCTGAACTTGTTACAGCTATTTGATGAATAATCAAACAGAAAACTAACTCTATCTTGTTGTACAGTCACTGGAATGGGTAGTGCTCACTGTAGGACGAAGAATAAGAACTAAATCTAGAGGACTAAGACTGTTATTGAGTACTAACTGTCTGTCAGTAACATAACTGTGGGGAAAATATTAGTGATTATTAATAACTGGTCATTACAAAACAATGACATCGTTATTGACAGTGTTCAGTCTCTAAAGCACTTAAGATCCTGCTTAGCTACTGAAGGTTATAAGTAGGCACTTGCAGTTTTCATGTATTCCTAAGAATATATACCAAACTAAATAGCAAAGAGCTACGCAAAATGGCAGCATTTTAAGTGAGGAATTGATTAATGTTTTAAAAATTATTAAGAGTAGTGGGAATACTGTCTTTGTATGGAAGTAAGTTTCCTCTCCTATTGCGCAGGCTTTTTCACATTACTCCCATTATGTATTTGTAGAGTACAGTTGGTAAAGTGGAATATCAGAAGAAAGTGTGAATTGCTAGTGTTTCTACTGTAAGAGGAAGAAAGGCTGCCGCACTTTGTTTTAACCTTTACTGTGAAAGTCTGTCAGCAACAATAACTGGAAATGAACACAAGACCAAAACAAGGGGGTAAAGTAAGAGATCTCCATAAGATAAGGGAGCCCAATTTATTATTTTTAATGACAGGCATATGGAAGAGACACTTCTACAACAGTAGTAACAAGAAACAGTCTACCATTTAATAACTGTAGAAGATATCATTTATTTTTATGGCAGGTCAAAAGCCCAATCCAAAAAACAGATGAAATTTTGCTTTCATGAGCTCAGCAGGCCAGGTTCATACAACACAATGTTGGCTGCAGTTGGGTAGTCTTTGAAGTCAGTGGTATCTGCCTTTGCACTACTGGGCACATGAAGCTTCAGAGTGCTGGGGAAAGAAATCTTTAAAAAATTACTGTGGAGAAAATGTAAGATGAAAAGGGAGTGAGGAAGTAGCACAAAGGAAAACAAAGACAAAAACCACATTCTTGTGCCTGTAGATCTGTTCCAGTGACCTGAGTGAATTTTTGCTTGTTGACATTATGTGAGACTGACCCAGAAAGACAGAAGTACGAAAGTAGCAGCCTACTGGGCTGAACAGCAGTGAGATAGACATTATCTTTGTAATCTGAGATAAATTCCCTTTATTTTTGTTCTATAAAAGCAAGAATTGCAAAGTGCAAACTGTACAGATGAGGTCAGGCTGTACAGTATCTCTTCTGTGTGCCTATGATTTCCTGTCAGTAATCTAAAAGAACTTGACACATGGCTATGGGACATTAATTTCACATTGCACATCTACTGTCTTTTAGTTCTTTGGTCTACTGAGACAGTGTAACATCTTTCCTACTCATCCTGGGGTTTTGAGGGGAGGAAAATTGGGATGAAATGCCAGTGACATTCTTTTGTCAAGGATGTGCATGCCTGGCTAGAAAGAAGTACCCATCATTAAAGAGGTTATTAGAGTACATCAACCCTGCTCTTCCTTGATTATTCCTGGCTGCTTTAAATTAGTTTCTGATCAGCTGGTTTGTTAATACCTCATCTCTAAAAGTACAGCTTTCCCTTTTTGTTTCAAAATTCTCTTTCTTTACTTTTCCCTAGAAAATCCACCATGCTCATACTCTGAGACCATCTTGCCTACAGCAACATTACCGCTGATAATTCTCTCCAGATGTTGTCTGACATATGACCATCAGGCCAGGCACTTCCTAGGGTATTTACCTTCCATTAAAGAAAAACAAAAGCAATAGCTAAGGCAGTTTTCTATTTAGACAAATAAAACTCCCAGGCCAAAACATGGCTAGAGCATGCAGAAATTGCAAAACAAAATGCTCAAGCTTCGTGAGAGCATTAACATGATACAATTCACATAAGGTTAGAATTACACCTGCTAACAAACATAAAAAATAGAAACACTGAATAATTTATTTATTATATGTATGCAATAACATAATATTATTCAGTAATAGCCAAGAATAAAAAGTAATGATGAGGGAATTGGACTCATTATCTGGACAATTCCTATCTTTTGTGTAAGAAAAGAGTGGAATATGTACAAACATCTTCTTCTAACTTACTTCTAGAAATGTGACTTGCTTGTGTTCTCCATCTCTCTTACCAAGATCTTCCAGAATTAGCAGGCCGCATCTTTAAGGAAGGAAGGATGGGACTGGTTAAAGGAAGAGAATTGATATTTGATCATTTCATACTTTAGGTCTTTCAGCAAGAAGGATAGCCTCTCTTCCTTCTGCACAATGTGAACTCCATGTGAGGAGCAGTCCAGGGGGTATCACTGCCCACCACAGGGACTAGTCTTCTTAGATATGCACAGAAAATTTGGGCCCCTGATGTCCCTCAGGACAGCAGAAAAGAAGTTAGTCTCTGAAGAGGTTCTGCAGTGGAGAAATTACGATTACAGAATATACATTAAACTACTATTGAGACAGGTATTTCAATGCGAAACTGTATTTTAGTTAGGTTTTCTTTGAGCAAATCACACTCAGAAGAGGAAGAGCCTATGTGTTCCCTTTCTCCCATTTTCTGTGCTGGTGTATCTACTTCTTCATTACATTTACATGTATTTTAAATCATTACTCCACTTTTTTTCTTGAGTTCATGTATGTCAATTACTTAGAAGGGTAAACATGTCAGATGAGTGCTCTTAAATTATTATTTCTGTTGTCTATGTCTGTTGAAGAGAGGAATTCTTACTTTGTTATCTCTTCATAAGATTGGACAGTCTCCTCAGAAAGAGTTAATTTCAGTGGGTGACAGCTGTTGCGACGCAAACAGATCTATCTACCTTAGAACAAGGGAGGAATTATTTATTTCTAACCAAGATGGTAAATTTGCAAAGATGAAGGGAGGACATCTTTTTTTTTCTGTTCATCTTGCATATTAAGGTAGGCCAAGTAAAGAAGTGACTAATTATTTTGTTCTTAATCTCCTTCTTATGCAGCAGTCATCTAAGAAATTTCCTCATGCTGTTCTCATTCTGCATCAATCTACAAATATGACTTTGCCCACAAGCGAAAAACATCCTTCAGATGTGTTCCTTATTTCAGCTGAGCTGTGTAATAATACACCGCACTTTTAGGCCTGTAAGGCTTCCCATTGTGGGAGGCCTTAACAATATTGAGCTGTTGGGCTTTGGCTCTCTGTATTGCCAGATGAAATTCATGACAACAGCTTTTCAACTCTTTAAAGTGCTGTCTGGTACGCACACAAGTGAGCAGTAAAACAGGAAAAGAATGCGAGACAGTACATCCATTTTCACAAGTATTTTTAAGCCTATCTCAGAAATCTGTTCTTACCCAATTTCTTTAAGCCCTTTAAAAAAATCTATTTTATTTAAAATTCTATATATTGATCCAGATTAATATACCATTGTGTTTTAAAAGACCTGAGCTATTCAGGTATCTCCCGGAATCTTTAACAATAATTTTGTATCTGAGCTTTTTTTTGGGAAACGCAGAAATGCAACACTTTTATCTTGATGATCAATTTTTTTTGTACAGAAGCTGAACGATATCTGTATATTTCAAACAGTACAGCTTATGAGGCATCCTGTGCAGAAAGCTTCACAGAGAGTTATTTTAGGTCCTGCCTCTGAGCCATCCTCCAGCTGCTTTACTTTGAGAAGCAGCTAGCCAAAGCAAACCTGTGGCCAAAGCAGATAGCCATCAGCTTTTGGAAGGACATTGTCATCATCCAGTTCATGAATAGATGAGCTGTAGGATAGAGCGTAAGTTCAAGTCCTCAACATATCTTCAATATCATACCTTTAATGCCATGACTATTAATTTCTATTCTATTCAACAAAACATACTTCTAAATCCAGAGATAACATCTCCAAACCATACAATTTTTAAGCTTTGTTGCTATCTGGGTTTTAAATATTTCTTTTATCTGTGTCTTCTGGAAGAGGGACTCTACTTTGCATGATCTAGATAAACAGATTTAATGACACGGTGTTTGGACATAAACCCATCTGTTTCTGCTGGCTTGTTTTTATTTGGACTTTCAGTAATGTTGCTTCTACCCTTTGAGTGGGTTTTCCAAGAATTCTGTATTTCTCCTGTGGTTCTGTGGGAAATAAGTCCTTAATACAATTTAAATTTTGTGGGGTTTCTAAGAGTTGACCTGTAAGCAATAAAGGTTTTGGACTCTAATCACCCACTGTCTCTTCTCAGTGTGTTACCAGATGTCCTCTGCCATCCCTTTTGAAGAAAATGCTGCACTACCTGCTTTTTTTTTTTTTTTTAAAAGCCTGTCCACCATCTTTGCCTTACATAACATCGTGTCTTAGTCATTGTTAGGTTGGCTCTGTTTTACAGATTTGCAGGAAATCCAGTCTCTTCAATCCCTGTAGATTTGTGCATTTTTTTTTACAATTTTTTTTTAGAACCTTTCTGGCTATCACAGACTGAAAGGGATTCATCAAGCCCTTCAGCAATTGTTGTTTTTTTTTTTTAATTAGAATTTTTTCTGGTAAGTTTAATATTTATCACTTCTCATTTATCATTTATCATTTATCTTATATCAGTGAGCTTAATGTTTTCTTCTAGATTACTGAAAAACTGCACATATTTGCTTTGCCCTGGGTTATAAGCAGAGTTCTATTCAGTTTAAATACATATAACTTCTTTTAAAATGGAATCTTTATGATCTAGGCACAGGGAGTGAGGATATTGACTGACTAGTTCCAGAGAGATCAAGGTTGCATGATTTAACGAGTTTTTAGTGACAAGAAACACATCAATGATGAAGCAAGGTAACATGATTGACAATAGTAAGTGCATGTCTTGAGCTATGAGGTCACCACATTACAAATATCATCAGGATCTTACAAGGTGATTGGCTTTGTTATCTTCAGGAAGAAAGGAAGAAAGAAAGGAAGGAAGAAAGAAAGAAAAAAGAAAAAGAAAAAAAAAGAAAGAAAGAAAGAAAGAAAAAGAAAGAAAGAAAGATAGAAAAAAGAAAGAAAAAGAAAAAAAAGGAAGAAAGAAAGAAAGAAAGAAAAAAGAAAGAAAGAAAGAAAACGAAAGAAAGAAAGAGAGAGAAAAAAGAAAAAGAAAGAAAGAAAGAAAGAAAGAAAGAAAGAAAAAGAAAGAAAGAAAGAAAAAAAGAAAGAAAGAGAGAAAGGAAAAAAGAAAGAAAGAAAGAAAAAGAAGGAAAAACAAACAAACAAACAAACAAATAAAGAAAGAAAGAAAAGAAGGAAGGAAGGAAGGAAGGAAGGAAGGAAGAGAAATAAAGAAGGAAAGAAAGAAGGAAAGGAGGAAAGAAGGAAAGGAAGAAAGAAAGTCTTGTCCCTAGGTGAAATGATATGGAGCACATATTCTTTAAAGTTACTGTTTCAGAGGTCTTTGATCAGAATACAGAATATATCTGCCAATATCACCAGTCTTTTAGGATGAAAAGAAGATATTTGACTAATAAAACTGCCACCTCTTTTCCTTTTGATGGCCTGAGGAGCAGTGTATCTGTTCTCATGTTGCACCTCAAGCAGCTTTCATCATTGGTCTGCAAAGGAGGTTCTTGTAACTGAATAGCAGCAATTTCATTTTTTGTTTCAATGCTTATAAAATTCTTTTCCCAGAGGTGGCCACCCGTTTAACATTTAAAGACATTGCTTGAATTGGTTTGTGTGTTCTGCAGGGTTTCTAGCTGCTGCTTTTCTAGCACACTAGAAAATTATATTTTATTATATAGTATTATAATGATAAATTATATTATTTGCTATTATAACCACTCTGCTTTTATAACAAATTCAATGCTACTTGTTGCGATAGCACGGACCCCCCCTTTTTGGTAGAAGAGATAACAAGCTTTCAGATGTCTTTTCAGGCATCTTACTACGTGTGGTTTACTTTCTTGCATCCTCCGTACTGCGTATCACTGCCCTAGCATTCACTTAGCTGAATCCTCATCACTCTGAATTCCTCCTGTCCATTGTCTCTGTCTTAGTATCCCTATTTCTACCCTCCCAGATCTCCAGGCATGTATCCCATTGCAGCTCTTTGCCTGCAGATCTCTGGCTGTATCAACAAATGCAATGAAGGACATGGCTGAAAGCTCTGCCTTTACCCAGGTTGTGGTGGGCCCGAACCAAAATGATGTCCAAGCATTGCCAGGAGGAGTGTCTCTGCTTGAGGTTTTATTTCCTGCAGATGGAAGAGGCCTCCATATCCGGGGTAACTTGGCAGTGCAGAAGGCCTTGGATGCCCTCAGAGCTTTTGCTCTCTTTGAAAGTCAAGGCAAGGAAGGCACCCTGCCTCGCAAGAGAGATTTCTGCTGCCCAGACAGGGGAAGTGCTGCTTGTTATTAAGTCTCTTGAAACTATGAGCAGTTGTGAAAGCATGTTTGAAAGCAGGATATGCTTCATAGTGATATCCAGGGCTCATAAGAGATTTTAAGGGAGCTTAAAGAGGAAATCAGACCTGATCAAGAGAGTTTGAGGATGGTAATTTAACAGGGGAACTCTGTATAGTTTGAGGGTGTTGCTTTCCTGTGCATTGATTTCTCTGTGATTCTGAACTAAAAAAAAAAGCAGTAGGATATTAAAACCAGAGCTTCTGGAGTATGGTTTGGATGAAATCATGAAGTGGGAGAATGTGGTAAATTTGCCCATGCAAAGCCCGCTGTAGCTTTTGCTTAAAAAGTCACATCAAAGCCATAAACATTGCAAGATGTAAAGCCCAGCAAATGTGCAAAGAGAAAAATAGTTCTCTCTGGTCTTTCCATCTAGTCTACAGAGGAAAGTGTAGGATGAGCGTGAACAAAGAATGCTCCAGGATGCAAAGGGAAATAGCAAAGCAGTCAAACTCAGGACCTAATGCAGAAATTACATTACTCTTGCAGGCTTTGCTGTAAATTTGCTGCTGTATCGATGTATTAAAGAATCAACTTTAGCATGGGATGTGGTGAAAACATGCATTCCCCTTAACACCTCCCTTGTCAACAGAGATTCTCTGGAATCATGCCACCAGGGAGAAGGTAAAGGGCATTGTGGACTTTGGCCCATCTATGTTGGAAGAAAAGGAACTCACTTGACTTAGGGCTTTTTCAGCTTTATTTCTGGTTCTAACTCCTTCTGGCTTTGCAGCTCAGCAGATCTTGATAGGGAAGATAACTGATCAGTCCAGGGATGTCTGCTTCCTTTTGCAGTGAAACTCAAAGAGAACTTTTGTCTTTCTAATAATATTCTTTCACAACAGTAAGTTCTTCCTTTTCATGCAAATAAACACAAATAGTCTACGTACTTTAATGCTGCACTTCAAAGCTTTCTCACTGGCAGCAGGGATATTCTGCACTGAATAACTGATGGTTCCTAGCGACTTTTGTAGTATTTTCTTGGTCTTACGCTAAAAACTGGGGTATTCTGCTGTTCTCTGCCACTAAGTGATATTAACAGCTTATACTTTTCCTTTACAATACAAAGCAGTATCCACCGTTTCTATATTTCTCATTGTATAGTACTAGGGAAAATGTTGAACTTCTAGTTGATATTTTCTTTTAATGTTAGGAGGGATGAAGCCTTACATAATTTAAGTTGTGAAGGCCTGTTGAAGTTTTCAGTGTTATCCAAAGCCAACAATTTCTTCATAGTTCAATGCGTTAATAAAAATTCAATGAGATCAGGGGCTAAGAAACCTATTTTTTAAAATGAAATCATAGGATTCCGAGATGTCTGTAGCTTCACGGTAACTTTGTGTGGGATGAGGAATGGTCTTTGACCCTAACAGATTTCTCTTTCACATTTATGGTAACCCATGGAGATCCACCCTCCTTCTAATCATGAGACAGCAGCAGTTGAGTCCTTGAGGACTAAAGAAACCATTAGATTGTCCCCATTATACCTTCCAGGTATCACAGGCTGCATCTTCTTACTCAGTCACAGTTTTTGTTTGGCTAAAGAGTACCTTGTAGAAAAGCACATGAAAATTAATCTGAAAACTTCAGAAATTAGGTGCTTCAGCCCAACCTGTGGTAGTTTGCTCTAAGAGCTATCACCCCACCATTAGGAACACGTGTCTTTTTTCCCTCTGAAAAGGGCTTTGCCTTCCTGCTTTGGTTCCTATCATTCCTTCCTCCAGGAAATTAAAGAATTCTCTTCTATTTCATGTTTTATACTGCAATCATATTCCTGCATTGTAGTGAACTCATCCTGTCTTCCTTTGGTACAAGAAGCAGGCATATTCCTCTCTAACACATTTTCGTCAGATTTGAAGTAATTTTGCTCTTTCTTTTCTCCATCTCATTCATTTTTAAAACATCTTTTAGAAAAGTTGTGCACAAGACAGTATTTCAGATCAGTAACACCGTACTGCATTCAGTATTAAAAACACCTCTACTTCCCCTTACCCAGTTTAAACATCATTACTTGTTTTCGCCAGAGCACTGCACTGGGTGCCCTTGTTATGTTTCTTGTCACTGTGACCCCAGACTCTCTTCAGACACGCAACTGTTCCAAACACAATCTTCACTTGGTAGGTTTGGCTTTCATTCTTTTTTCCTAAACATATAATTTTGCATTTGCCTGATTTAGCACACTCTCTTTGACAGGATTTATGTTCCACTGAACCACATGGTACAGCTTTATTTATATTTTCATTCTTCAGCCACTTTATGAATGGGACCCCTCTCCAGATTTTGCATTCTTCTGCCCAGCAGTGATACCAGGCTGGTGGTCTATTCACTGAATACTGACACAGTTCTGGTCTTTAACATTCACCCGCATTTCCAAGATACATTCAAGTCCATCACAGCAGATCAGAGATCTCTTCAGCCAAGTCATTTAGAATTGCTGTGCACAAGTGGTCTCAGCCTGCCAAGTTGAAAATACTTATTCCTAGGGGACCGATCTGAATTTATCTAGCATTCTCCTCTGTAACTAATAAAAATAAACGTTCTTCATCATTCTTAAACGATGCAGTCTTACTTCTGAGTCCCAGACGTAAGCAATTGTTATTTTGTATTTATATTACTGTATCTGAGTGCATTGATCTTGCTAATTTGGCATTCTGTTTTATGGGCTATCAGCTAACATTTATTGCTGTCTTCTGGTAAAGAATGTTATGTCTGTAAATTCCCTGATACGTTTACACTTACTTACTAATGCAGAATTGCTTGCTGTTTTTGGATAATTCATCCTTGACTCATTCAGATCGTTTAAAACTCCACCCAAAATCTCCTCCTCTACTCATTGCTTCCTTCATGCTATTAGTTCCTATGGACAACCTACAATCTCAAATTATTTTGAGACATTGGAAGGAAAACTTCTAAATACAAATACCCATGCAGTTTCAACTTTCCTTCAGGTCATGTTTGAGAACCCGATTTGATCCTTAAACTGTTAACCACCAAATGTGCTAATCTTCTTCTCTGTCCCTCAAGCAATCTGTTTTCACGAAAGTGATCATCTGGGTGGAGGCACTCACACCTGCCATCAGGAAGCTCTGGTGCACACTAACAGTTTGCTGTAACACTAGCACTGCAGCTGCTTCTGGACTGGGGGCTTCTGGTCCTGCTGTCATTCCCAGGGACACGGGGCTTTCATTCTTGCATGCCCTGGTGAACTGGGGCCAGCTGTTAATACGTCACCCACACTATGTGGCAGGCTGCTGACTCCATCTTCAAACTCTGGAGTTTACCCTAAGGTTTGCTGAGTTTGCAGAACAAAAAGTGGTTTCTATGGGTTTGACTTCTTCCTGAGCCTGTTGTTCCTACAGTCTCCTTCTTTCGGAAGGTGCATCAAGGTAATTCTTGCTGATTCTCCTTTTTTCCTAGAAGGCAAGATCTAGAGGAGGGAACAAAGTTGTAGTACCAGAGCACCTGCTGCATTCTTTGGCTTGAATGGGATTTGTGTTGCTACATGTGAATATGTATACATTTATGTGGGCACAAAGGCCCAAAATATAGGGAAATGAAATACATTATTTGAGATTGTTTCCTTTGCTTCTTTAAAGAGTAAATTCTTCCCAGTCCTCTTCTATGAAGAACACTCCCCCACACAAACTGTCTTTACAATCAGTCATATGTTCTCCCCAAATTCATTCATTTTACTTTAGAAAACAGCATATCATAAAATTAATCCAAAATGTAATTTTTTCACAACACACATCAGCATTACCTCATAAATCATGAACAGTAGCACATCCAAGATCTTTTCTCATCTTCCTTAGCTATTAGAAGTACCATAAATCCTTTTATTACCAAGAAAAATATAAGGGTTCCAAAATCTGCCAGAGTAACAGTGGACAATAAATGAGACCGAGGACTGGAAGAAGGAGACTGGAGTTCTCTTGTGTTTGGGTTACACCATACTTCAGACAATTCATTATTTGCCCCAAACTTCCTTTGAAATAGTGCCCAAGTCTGTGTGATTGCATAGGCTTTTGGGAGAAGCTGCATGGGCAAATGTGGATCTGCCACTTCCACACCCAGCACCTGAAGCTTTAACATCAGCCCAATTCTTCCCATGCATACTGTTAGAATATAGACAATTTGGTATGCAGGGACTATGTTCACAACAAGGAGGTAAGAGGCAGTGAAAAAAAATGTTAAAAAGAAAATCAGGAGACTAGCTGGATGTCCAAATATCAGGAGTGTGGGACAGCAAGCACAAAAACCTAGATGTGGATTTAACATGACATAGGGCTGGCCTGGCCTGATGTCTTCCATTCAGAAAACATACAGGTACAGACCGTCCCTTAAGGGACAGGGTGTGTGGGTGGAAGTGCAGAAGCAGAAACCCACTTCATGGAGTTCATCTAGCACATGGGGACCATCAGAACAATTAATGATACTATTTGGAAATCCCTCTCTGCTGTTGTTTTACCAAGAAATCTTGTGACCAGGGCAGGGAGTGTACCATGGATGAAATGACCTGGTTTGTCATCTCACTGCCTGCAGGCTTCTTGTCTGACCTGTCTTCCTTCTTCCTCCATCCCATGCATTCAGTCCATGTGACAAACGGGCTTCTGATCTGCTGAAATAAGTTGGAAGTGTATATAATCACTGCCACAAGCAGCAGAATTTAAGGACAGTTTGAAATAATCATAGTTAAAGCAGCACATTTTATCTGTTACAGTTTCACTTCATTCACATCACTACCAGGTACTCAGGAAATCCTAAAATCTTTTGATCTTTAGTGGTATACTGGAAGAGAATTAATTAAAGACTTCACGGCAGAGGGATATGCCAGAAAGTTAATGTGAACTTGTTATTAATGTATTACCTATTTATGTGGAAATCCTGGGTAGCTAGTCCTTAGAAATACAGTGAGTAAAATCAGATCAAGGTCATCTTATTTCTCAGCAGGGATTTCCCCATAAGTGGTTTAACGCAGCTTAGTGAATCCACTTTAAATTAACACCTTAATTTGGTTCAGTATAATTTCCCTCACTGCCTCTGTGTACATAGTCCTGTGCAAAGGAATTCCTGTAAAGATGACAAGTTTTAAAGCAGCATGAATACCTTTTTCCTGTTAATATCTGCTTTCTTGATGTTGGTTTAAAAAATAAGGAGTAGATTTAGGGTAAAGTGAAGCAGTCTACTCTTTACTGAGGTTGGAGAGTTCCCAGTGAGGTTTAATTTTACCTTGTTAACATAACTTTGGTTAAATGGTCAAGCATAGGAACAGGCTGCCCAGGGAGATGGTGGAGTCACCATCCCTGCAGGTGTTCAAGAATCGAGTAGGTGTGGCACTTAGGGACATGTGTTAGTGGACATGGTGGGGATGGGTTGATGGTTGGACTAGATGATCTTAGAGATCTTTTCCAACCGTAACGATTCCATGATTCTATGAAATAATTCTTTCTAATAAAACATTTCCAAAGCCAAAGGAGATACTCTTGAAACATCGATCACATCCAGACAAGCTTGTGGTGATGAAAGAGCAACTAATGGAGGGAGGAAGAAAACCTCCTCAGACTGCACGGATGCTGAGGGAAGGAGGACAAATGAGGTACTTGTCAGAAAGTCCTTCTTTTGGAAGTGCATTTTACTGTCCTGAAAAGGGAGGAGAGGCAAGAAAATCACTGATTAATATGTACAGAAGTTTTCACAGTGAAAAAAATGTCATGGGAAATGGTACGAAAAATAGTGTCACCACAAATATAATGGAAAACAGAGGGCCAGGGACACTGCAGAGCAAAACTATTCCTGCATAGGGGAAGTATTAGGAAGGCATAACTCAGGTCAAACTGACTATGTAACAGTGAATTACAAAGCAAAACCAAACCTGAACTGGAAAGGTTTTCTGTGCTAACTTTACCAATGGTTGCTGATGGCTCTAAACTGAAAGTCAATTTTAGCTAACACGTTACTAATTTTTTCCTCCTTTGTTAAATTGCTTTTCATTTGCACTGAAAATATCTCTGAATAGGACTTTGTGAATATATGAACTTTTACCACAAACCATGAGGGTGGTGGTACAAAGAATGCTGGAGAAAATTGCTTTTGGCCTGAGAGACTCAGAAGACAGAAGATTCTTAAAATAGTTATAATAAAAAAGAAAAAAGGAAAAGCCCAATCCGACTTTTGTTGGGAAGCAGACAACAGGACCTGGTTCTGGCACTCACTCTCCACAGAAACTCACCCTGCTGGCAGTTCTCCTTGCCACCTTTGCTCTGCCCCAAGACCCCACATTTCCTCTTGGGCTCCTCTGAGCTGAGCAAGACCCATAACTGCACTCGGTGGGAAACTTTGCCCTCCAGTCATGGAGCGTGACACTTGTGGTTCACCAACTCCTTCTAATTTTCCTTCATGATGTCTCTCATGGAATTGTTTCTTTTTTACTGCTTTCCTGCTATGGTTTGCTCTTTTCATTTGGTAATGTATCTCAACCAGCATTTTGTCAGCTTGGCTAATAGCTTCTTTATTTGACTTCTGTACGGTCAAGAAATACATTCAATATCCTGTCTCTTCTGGTTTTCATCCAGATGGTCTCCATCACTTTATGGAAGGTGAATTTCTCACCTTACCTACCCTGGCCTTCAGGCCTTGAGTCCTGGAATCTGAAAATTGAAAAATGAGTGAAAAAATCCTCCTTCAAAATGACTTCCTCAATCAATAAATCAAGACTCACATTTTTCAAAACTGCCTGTGGGTTATTTTGGTGGAAAAACCTGAAACACTCTGTTCGTGTATTTGGCTTGCATGGTGTTTTATAGATTTCTCAGTTTTTGCCCTCAAAACCTATTTTAATTAAGTGCAATCACAAAAAAATCTACAGACAGAATAGTGGTTAGACATTGAACCCAAGCTCAGGTCCGATCTGGTTTTGCAGGCAATTGGATAAACTGTGATTACTAAGAGTTACATAGCCAGGTTATGGTGCAATATACTCAGACCTCAGAGTTTATCTCTGAAATTCTCCTAATTCCCTTCCTATTTTTGGAAAGGAAAAAAAATGGGAAAGAAAAAGGATAAAAGGGGTAAAAAGGGAAAAAAAGGAAAAGCTGGGCTTTTCTGTATTGAATTGCCTGTTCTAAATTGCTGAACCGTGTTGTGCTTCTGCCCTGAAGTCTGCAAGCAAAGCTCCTAATGACATTGCTCCAGCTGCAGGAATCTGCTTGGCGAAAAGAGAGGAGGAGGATGGCTGCTGGCCATTTTTGTTGTCTAACGCGCATGGGTTGAAGAAAGAAGAATCCCCCGTGGGATTTGATTTAGATGGTTTTGGCAGCTGTAAATTACTCACAGCGTGCTGCAGAGTTTGTGCTATGAGATATTTTCAGTTCTGTCGAAATCTCATTCTAAATAAAACCCAACCCTTGCTAACTTAAACAAAAATCAGGCGACCTTGCAGGAGATGGCTGCGTCTTTCGGCTGGCTCATGCCTGCCTTCTCTATATAGGAGGAGCTTCAAGAAGCTGAGTTTGTTGCCTTGGAGGCTCGGAAGAAATGACAGCAAATTGCACTGAAACATTGCTTCTCACTGCTAATGGCAATGGAAGTGCTTTTCTTTGGCCTGTGGGCTACATCAGGGTGCCCTACAGGGGGGCTGTCTTCTTATGTGAAGGTGGTGCTACTCCACAGGTTTTAGAGGAATCAGGGAGTAATAACTTGGTGTTTTCTGAAACATTGTTTACTTCTGTGGCTGTGCTGTGAAGGCCTTTTCTGTGTAATTCTTAGTCAGAGGGCAGAGCGGCAGCTCATAAATTGTACCTGTGCAAACAAGCAAACAAATAAACAAGAACCTGTGCTAAAATTACAAATCCGTTGTAGTCTGAGGAGCACCGGGTCCAATACTTCTATTTTGTGGAAGAGAAATTCTTTTCTTAGACTAATTTCTGTTTCTTAAAAAAAAAAAAGATACATTTTTATAGCTTCCTATTCCTGCTGCCTCTGTTATGAGAGAAATGAGCCTGCCTTCCTCCAGAAAGATGGTGCTGCAATTGCAAGAATAAAATCCACTTCAGTGGAAGGAACTCACCTTGGTTCCTGAATGCCAGGCCAGCTTGCAAGATCAGCCCCCTTCAGAGCCAGGAGAAACAAAACCAAACAAAATACCTCCCTGCATTCGCATTGCTGGTAAACTGAGAAACGGAATGGATTTAATCTAGGAATGACTGAAGAGTGGGGAACAGAGGTGCCCTTGCTGCTTTTGCTTATGGTAGTTTTTCAGAAGAGTCATGCTCTTACAGGATGTTTTGCACTGTAGCCAGCATGTGGCCATACAGCCTCCCTGCAGCAAAATTGTGTTATGAGTGAGAGTGAACAAAAGTGACTCTCCTTTCCCTTCGCCCGCAGCATAATTCCAGCCTCCACTCATACTCCACAGTGCAGTTGTGTTTCCTGCATCACTGCATGCAGTACTGAGGGAAATATTTTAATACACAGGAATATTAAAAAAAAAATCAGGAAAATATAAGAACATGGTAATATTGATATTTTTACAAATGTTAGCACAGAAGAGCACTGTTATCATAAAAATGATATGCGGTTTTGACATATATTCAATTGTGAAATAAGAATTCTTTGAGTCAGTTTTACTTTTATGAAGTTACATCTTCTGAAGAAACAGTATTTAATCAGCATTTTTGACCAGCTTCTCTCATAGTTTCATTTCACCATCACTTTCTGTGCTGCTTGATAACATGCCCTTTGTGCCATGGTCCTCCTACATCCACCTCCACCTTCCTCCCCAGGGCAGGAGGAGCACTATGGGAGAAGTGCCACCCGAGCCCCACTTAATCCTTCCCCAAGCCTAACAAAAAGATGAAGAAGAAATCAGATGTCAGGTAGACATCTCATATTTTCCACTCAAGGGCAGGGCAGGACTTCCAAAGTCAGTTTGGTACTGCGGGTTGTTCCTCTGTCTGTGTTCCAAATCAATCCATATCTGCTTCTACCTGAGCTTCCACGGGACAGTAGGTGATGTCTTCACTTTGGCTGTTTGGGGAAGGCCTCAGTGTGAGCCTGCTAACTTCAGATGGAGACACAGAAATATTCTCTCCTCTATATTACACTGGAGAGCTGATTCATCTTTGATTTTCTGTCTCTGGAACTGAGCTATGACCTGTGCAAAAAGACAGCATGATAGAGAATGATTATAAATCTCTAGTGTCAGTGTAAATGAGGAAATAACACCACTACTGTAATTCAGAAGAGAACTGGAATTATTTCACACTGAGCTGAATGCACTCAGAGAAATACAGTGGTGGGTTAAGCCCTGACATTAGGGGAGTTTCATACTTGTCCTCCTCAATCCATCATATGTGGCTTTATGCCCACCTGAATGTGGTTGCATACATCAGATAATATGGGCATTTCACAAAAGTATGGAAGTAATACCTGGAAGACAGTGGGAAACTGTTCAAACCATCCAGCAGTGACAGTCACTTCCAAATTTCAGCTGGACTTGTATTTTCCATGTTTGTCCTCCTCTTATATTTTGTATTTTTGTCATGTTTTTATTTCTTCTTGAGGTCCTTTTCATGTCTGTTTGGCTTCCTTATTTGATTGACATTTGTTTAATGCTGTTCTGCTAGAGCTTTTAATTTTTTAATTTTTTATTTTTTTTCTTCCATTCTCTTTTTCTCCTGCTGTCTCCCTCTTCTTATTGCTGCACGACCTGCAGTGTTTCCCTCTTTCTTCTCAGGATGGCCTTAAGAGCTATTTTAGCAAATAGAAATTATTGTAGCCTTCCCCGTGGCAGGAGAGGTGTCTCCCAAACATTTAACTTGGCTTTCAGGCCATGTAGGAAATTCTTGAGAATGTTTTCAGTGATACAATTTGTTGGCTAGCAAGTCTGCAGTCACTGAAATATTTTGTGTCTGTGTGGGCAGATTTTCTCTTTTTGCTTTATCTTTGTACTTTTTCCTACTCCTTTCTTTCATTATGTTTGGGGGTCAGGTTTTTTTTTGTTGTTTGTTTATTTTTCTCTTCCCCTCCCTTAAATTGTTTTTCTCTCCATAGCAGCATCACAAAATCTATATCCATCTGCTATTCCCTCCAAGTTCCTTTTCATCTTGCTTCTTCCAACCTTTTTTTTTCTTTGTATTCTCCTTACTCTTATTTTCCCTGTTACAAATTGCTTTCTCCATTTAAAAATTTACGTGCTGGTAAGTAATAGCTTTTTTTGCTGTTAAAAATCACAGTACGGACCATTCAGCTTAGGAAAACTGAAGCTTACCTTTCCTGACACTGTAAATGAGTTGCAGCAGTGTTGGTGTGGTGCTAACACGAACAAGGTGAAGCTGTTGTAAGGATGTATGGTGGCTCTTTCTCCTTTAATACTGATAGCAGTGCTGTGGGCAATGGCTTAAGATGGTTTGTGCAAGTCCCCAGGTGTCAGCAAGCCTGACTCTGCCTTCTGTGCAAGGGCTTCGAGTTTACACAGGAAGGCAGTCTGGGCGATGGCGAATGTTAATAGATTTACTGTTACTTGGGAGGCAGCAGCTGTGAATTAATCATAGCCCCTGTGTGGGAATGGCTCAGATCTGAGCAATTCTGGTAAGTGTGATTCAGCATGGGTGTCTTCAGGATGCGCCCAGCACAGGCACAGGGAAACAGTCCTGGCTGGGGTCTGAAAGAACCATGAGGAAGTGGATGTGTCTGGTTTTGTGCTTGTGAATGGTAACCCTTGTGTAAGTCCCCTCTAACCAACGGTGGACTAAAATAATTAGGAAGTGCGTGCTTGAGTTCGATGAAGAAGATGAAATGTTATATGTCTCTGTGACAAATTCTGTGTGGAATTGCTTTCAGTTGTGTGCAGAAATTAAAGCACTTACTGGAACCTGCACTGAAACAGCCTGTGCTACTGACAGGGGGTTGTGTTTCCTCGTGGTTTGCAATATCAAGGCAACCACGGTGCCTGTAAAGTCAAAGAGGTCTGTTCATTCTTGGGCAGACTGTGCCGGCCTGTATGGCTGACTGGTGTGAACCTTCTGCTCAAGAGCTCTAAGTTTCTGGCAGATTCTTTCGAGCCTCACAAACCTTTGAAATAAAAAGCTGTGGAGTATTTGAGTGCGTAAATAAATGGCGGTAAATCACGTGCAGTAAATCACCAGGAGCTCACAGACTGCCTAAGAATTGTGAAAGAAATAAAGTGTGAAATAGCGATGATACTGTAAAAGATATATAACAAAATCAGAAAAACAGTGGGTCAGGTGCTAAGCGGCATGAAGGCTGCTTTGCTCCATGCCAGCAGCTGAATATAGCAGTTAAACAAACATTCTGTAGGTGGAGGCACACCTACTCCAGTTCCTCTGAAGTGGAGTGCTGTGCCACTCTCGCTGTGAGTGTGAAATAGTTGTACGCAGTCCTTGCATCAGGCTCATTCAGTGCGTCAGTGTTCGGGCATGGGACAGAAGAAGCATTCACTGCAGGAAAGGTTCTGTGTTTGGAGTTCCTGCTCAGTTCCCGAGTTCCTCAGTGCAGTCCTGTATGCAGAAAGAATGGGGAACCACAAACGGATGCTGATGTTCTGACTTATCTGAGGCGCCTGGAAGTTATCCTTGTCTTTTAAATAAATTCCCTCCTGAAAGAAAACACTGTTTTTCATGCATCAGCGGAACATTGCAGGAGGTCAGGCACAAAAGGCAGAAAATACAAGGTGTAGTTCTGTGTGCTCGGTCTCAGCTCTGCCTCCTGGCGCCTGTGCATTAGTGTGACCCTAGCATCACTGTGTCACTTGTCAGATGATGATCTCAATATCTCATGGGTTTCAAATCCTGACAGTGTAGGCAAGTCTGGAGGAAGGGCAGGAGGGGGAACAATGGCCTGTGCAAATGTTTCTCCTCCTGTGCAGAAGGGGAATAGGCATAGAAGTGCTTGCTGAGACCCATAGCACGCTGCAATTAAATGCTGGCATTGGGCAGTTTAATAGCTTTGGTGCTTATAGGGAGAGGACAGAAAACGTTGAGCAGGTCCTTGAAAGCTGAAGATTTTTCATTTTTGTACAGTGTTGTAGAAAAAGGGAAGAGTAGAGGGATGTGAAACAGCAAAGGGCTCAGGTGACAAGTGGAAGTTAATCCTTGCAATAGTGTTGTAAACAAATGTAACTGTGGTGAGACTGTTAGGTGCCAAGGAAAATGATTTCATAATAGTCAATATGCCAGAAATGACAAATCTGTTGAATTTATCATAAAAAGGCACAAGCTTTTCTCATGCTGCATCAGTTTCAAATTGCAGAGAAAACTTATCTGACTGTATGTAATTTTAAGAAACAAAGTGAAAGAAGGCCTTGTATAGATGTGTTATGCAAGAAACCCAGTTCTAGCTCTCCTTATGAGCCAGGGTCTCACACCTGTAGGTATAGGCGATGGTAGCTGGTTATGGTTCATCACACATCTCAAAGGCAGGATGGGCATAAACTGAGGTGTCTGCCTCAGCAAAGTTTAGTTTCATTCTTTTTCTCATTCAGTCTTCCAGAATGAGTATTTCAGATAAGGCATCTCTTTTTATTCGTCTTCTTATGTAATAGTCATTAGCATTGTGTATTATCCTCTGCAAGTCAACCTGCACATGACTTTAACTGACTCTTCTGTCACTGTTAGCAGCTGATTCTCTAGCTCAGATGGTAGACCTGAGAATTTTTTTACATTAAGAGGCTTCTCTTGAACTTTTGATCATCAGCCCCAACTGGACCTTATTGTGTTTGCTCATTTTGATGACAAATACTAGACCAGGGATAGAAACTAAAAATTTGGTGCCCGCTATTTTCTACTAGCAGATACATTCCTAGGTTGTTGCTAAAGGTAGTATTGGCCTGCTCATGCAAAAAGTGTAGTTAGTGATTTGCAGAGTCTTTCAGCAGCACATTAGAACCCAGAAAACGCCCACCTCAAGGTGAGTTCTTAAATGCATGGTAATCTTCTTTAAGAGGAGTTTGGTGAGTTTCAGTTCCTCGTCCTGTTCCACAAACCATCTAGTTGGTCTTGTCCTCTGCAGGGGGGATTCTCCCTTTCCACATGCTTCCCAGGGCTTTAGCATAGCAGTTGCCTGATTCCAGGTCTCCACATAGAGGAGCTAAAATTGTTCCATGGCAGCTGAGAAGCCTACAGAAAGCCATTTACAAGGTAATTCCATGAGATAGGCAGTGTAAACTATGCCATGGAAAATCTTTGAAGGATGAATTCTAAAGGTGAATTTTTAACATACCTTATCCTAGACAGACAGTTTCCCTATGGTTCCTCCTAAATAGCACCAGGACTCTTGCAGGGTATCAGGGCAAAGCGGTGCTGTTGCTGAGAAGAAAACTTGTGGTGGACTTCAAAACAAAGCTTTGCATGTTCTTGCTGAAGTCTGTTGAGCAGGACTTTGAATTTGGGCTGTTTGAGTTTCATAAAGGAGTGAGAGCCTTGCAAATCAGCAAATGAGCACTGCCTTTACAGACTGGCAGGAGCAGCTGTCTCATAGCATTTTCTGCTGGCAGAAGAGACCTGAGCTGTGCAGTTCTGGAGGTTTGAGGGTGGATGAGTGCAGGGGTGGTAGGTGGGATGGAAACAGGAGGGGCATTACAGGTTACCCTAGCAATACCCTGTGCAGGACGCTTGCTTTGTGTTGCCAGGGGCTTCTCTGCATGGAAGATTCTTCCTGAAGCTTACTGATTGACAGTATAAGGTATCCTTTACCCCAGAAAAAAAACAAACCTCAAAAACTTCATCATGCTTGCTACCTAAGCAACCCCAATGCCTCCACGGCTATTTCCATGTGGAGATGCCTCTCAGTTTAGAAACATGAGAGTTATTACACAAAGTATGCCTCATGGATGTGACCTTTTCCGATCCTCCCACTCTATAACCAGTGGACTTGGTTACTCTCCAGCTCTGCCTTCCCTGCGAGAAAAGCACATTGTTGCTGTAAGACACATGAAAAGAGGGCAAGCTATATTTCTGTAAAATGCTTGATGTAATAGGATTGTGTGGATTTTGCCCGAGTTGCAGAGAATGTCACAGAGAGAGGGGACATAATGCTGGATTTGCTTTGCTGCACTCCGGGGAAACTCTGCTCCTATTTTCCAATGAGGTGGCCGAAGTGCATTGGCTTACATTTCTCTAAATATCCTAGCTTGTTTTTAGCAGCAAAAGGACACCTGTGGCTGCAAAACTGGCATTTTGCAAATACACCTTGAGATTCAGCCATGGACATAGCCATCTCATTTCAGCCAGTCATTTTTATTTTATTTTGTTTTATTTTTATTTTATTTTATTTTATTTTTTGTTGTTGTTGTTCATTTATTTTCTTGCTTGCTTTTTGTTTTTTTTTGTTTCCTCTGTGTCTCCATACAACCTACCTGCACTGTGCCATGTCTGTAGTGAGGAGTGCTGTGGGACATCCTGTCTGCCCAGAGCTGGGAGAAGGGGGTCTGCAGATGGGTGCAAGGTATTTTAGTCCTGGTTTATTTACACTTAAAAGCTGTAAGATTTAAACAAAAAACAGACCCACCAGACAGAATCTGGGCACTTCCTGTAGCAGAAGGAATCCTCTTGGAACAACCCCACATTTCATTATTATGTTCATCTATTCCTCTGACACAAAATGGCAATGGATAGCAAGATGCTGAGATGGGTTGAGAGGCACCCACTTACACAGAACACACTGCAGGAGGTGATCTGATCTGATTGAACAGACCTGCAGCCAGCAATGGAAAGCAGGGCTGCCTGACAAACAACATAAAAAATGAAAAAAAGAATAGTATGGAATTAAGGACATTAATGTGGTTGTGAAAAATTGTATGGTACAAGATTGCAATGGTTCCTGAACTGTTCACCCTTTACAGTGTTTGACACCAAGAAGCCAACTGCAGTGATCTTTCCTAATCCCTAGCTTCTGCTTTCTCCTTTCTTACTCTGTACATTTCTTTAACTCCTCTTTTACCCTTGTTCTCCCCCCTGCCCTTTCTCTCCTTACTTCCACAGCATATTTCTCTGCAGAGTAGCCCAGCTGTTTCTCAGCCCCCACTGGGCTCCAGGCTGGAAGAGAGGGGTTGCAGATATGCTTTGAAGCATCACCGTGGGGCTTCGCAAATGCATCAGGGGAGGAAATTGCTGCCTCCTGATGTAGTCACATTGGCCAGGTCAGCAGCATTGGAGGAAAGCTTGGGCTGCGTTCCACATTGGGTTTTACCACACAAGGAGATAATGAAGTACGATGGAAGGGAAGGTGATGAGAAGGAGAGGAAAGTACATTGTTTTGAGACTGTCTTTTCCTTCGCTCTTCCCCATGAAAGCTAGTGGATCTCTTACTATAGTTTAGTGCTTCTCGCTGACTGCTGCATGTTATAGCATATTAAGGGCTAGAAGGATCTTTTGAGACAGGACCTTTCAGTGATAAGTAGGACATAGGAGGATGCACAGGAACACCAGAGATAATAAACTGAGTGATGAATTAAAATACTTAGAGTCTTAAGAAGAGATGAACTCATTGTCTGCCTGTGCATTTATAATCCACTCCTAATGAAATCGCAATGGCAGTTAAAACTCCTCATGGTGTCTTTGTTCTTCTGAGAGACTTTGGAGCTGACAGGTAACACAAAACTGCAACAATGTCTGGGAAGGATGTGAGGGACCATCTGCATATAAGAAAACTGTGCTTTTTTTCATTAAGAACTCCCACATGGAATGTGCTAAATGGTTATAAACATCATGGATGTTTATAATAATTTAGAGAAATGTAAGGATTGCCAGAAATCAAGATTCCCTGTGTATTGGTGTCCATGGGTATCTGCCCATCTCTGTGCTTTAGCATGAGCTATTCTGAACTTCCATCCTGTGTTTTTTATGCAGTTGCACACCCTCAGTTTTCTCTGTGCCACAGTTATTTGATGGAAACCTCTAAGTGCAGCAGGAGTTCCTCAGTGTTCAAGTTCTAATACTGGACAGCAAAGCAAGGCATTTGGGAAGGCACAAAGAGACTGTGAAATCAGTGCATTCTCTGGAAATCTCTGTTCATCAATTAAATGGTTAGTGATATTATCACTACACTTACCAACTTACCTTCAGTTTTCATAGTTAACAGCACATAGAGATATGTGGAACAAATGAGATAATTCAGAGCTGATATCCCAGGATGCACAGAATACAGTAAGAAGGTGCTGTTATTCATTTATCTCTCAGGGATTTTTACAAATTTGAGAAACTTCATTGTTTTAAACTCAAACCCTGATGGCTAATGTAGCAGTTGATAACAGAAATTCTTGTTGTTTTCTTCTTAAAAAGAATTTATGGAACATTTATTTTCTTACCTGTAGTTGAGATAAACATTTTTTGAGGATTTTGCAGATTTTCTTTCTACATGAAAATATTAATCCTCATTTTCTTACCAGAAGTTCTAAAGTAATACAGTAAAATGCACTGTATTTCTTCCTCTCATCTGCAGTAAGATACAGCTATTCTTCTCACTGTAAAAAATCATAGCTTTTTAATAGACAAGATAGTTAAAAAAATCCTCAATAAATTCAAAACATGCACATAATTTTTTAGGTGTGGTACATGCTTTTAAAGGTTTAAAAGAATGGGTTCTGAAACAGTTTAGTTCTGCATGGTTAAAAATGTGTGGGTATTTGTACACACAGAAAGTTACTACTCCTGTTTTTTGGCGGAAACCAATAGGTTATTATGCACTGACATCTCTGTGGGGGGAAACTGGGCAAAGCTGAGAGAATTTGCAGCTTCCAATCTATGTGCTTTCCAGCCTCTTTCGCTGTAATTTAGCTGGTTGAGAACAGCGCAGTGGGGCATCCCATTGTTTCCAGTGCACAGAATTGATACCTAGGCAGGCACAAGTATTCTGGATTATAGTCTTTTGCATAAAATGCCAAACATGAACTATTGTGTTTGCCCGCATGTTCTCTGAGCACATCTTTTAGATTAGATTTGGATGAGAGATTCAAATTTTCTAACATTCAGAAATGGTGAACTATGAAGCTGAGTTTGTGTTAAGAAGTGGGATGTTTTTAATTTAACGCATGCCTGGATGTTTGCAAATGATTCTTCGTTTCCTTTTATCACTTTTATTCCTGGCATGATTTCTAGCCAGGAAATGGGAATGTGAGCCTCATAGCAGGGAAGGTCGTGTAGGCACAATTACAGGTATGGCTGAAAAGTAAAGAGGTGTACATCTATATGCACATTATGTGCAACATCTGTGAAGTGTTTATGTCAAGAACCATTCATACCCTGTTATTCAGAAGGATTAAATGAGTGCTTCAAGACTAAGTGCAAGTGCTTGGTTGTATTTCTGCATGTGACGGTGAATACCAGGTTAAGAGCACATACTTGTTTCAGTGAAGTGGAAGAGGCTATGCACCTCTTTAGTGCACGTATAGATGAAGTGTTAGTGAGCTTTGTAAAGAAGAATGAAGTTCATGGAGTTATTACAGTTAGCTTGTGAATGCCAGATGTTGGAATATGTGCGTGCATGAATGCTGGTGCATCTGTTATGTGGGTAATGGTATACACACATGTGGGACAACTGTGCAGTGTAGGTGTTACTACTCTGAATTCCATAACTTCAGCAGGTGTAAATCAGGGTGGCTCAGTGGAAGTCAACAAAGTACATCGGTGTGCATTTCCTGGAATCATTATGTGTGACTGCATGAAGGGATTTGGACATGTGGTATTGCAGTTGGCAGACTGTGGCAGGATGTGACTTTGGGAGATTGGGCTGAGGACAGTCAAAGAGAAGAGGAAAATCCAAGCCACAAATGCACATCCAAGAAGCATGGATGTTAAAAGAAAAAGAGAAGGAAAGACTGTATGAACTTAGATTTATTCTCCAGGCTAAAACACCAGTTTTGTGCTACTGTTTCCCCATGGAAGTATGTGGAAGCTGTGGGATTTTAGAACACTGGTCTCTTACATAGTTCAGTAATATCTGCTTTAGCAGATCATGCAGTCCAGCAGGAGCAGATCTGAAGAGTGAAGTGGTTGGTGTTCAAGACCTGATGTCCATGTTTTATGACTTTAGGGGAGAGTTAATTTATACTATATTTTGTGGATTGGATGCAAATAAGCATTTGATGCTTTGGGTACTTTTGGAGGGCCACTTTTGTTTTAGACTCACCCTGAAGGAACTGATTACACATGCTACCAGACTCCTCCATAATGTGAACTGAAGTATAGTAGAATGGTCTGGGTTGAAAAGGACCTCAAAGATCATCGAGTATCAAGCCCCCTGCCATGAGCAGGGTCACCAGCCACTAGACCAGGCTGCCCAGAGCCACATCCAGCCTTGCCTTGCATGCCTCCAGGGATGAGGCATCCACAGCCTCTCTGGGTAACCTGTTCCAGTGCAGCACCATCCTCTGAGTGAAAAGCTTCCTCCTGACATCCAACCTAAATCTCCTCTGTCTTAGTTTAAAAACATTCCCCCTTGTCCTATCTCTATCAACCCACGTAAACAGTCATTCCCCCTCAAAGAGTAGTGGCTGGGGATGATAAGGCATTTGCTTCAAAAGCTCTCTTCTGAGATGAATTGGAACATCAGTATAGGCAAACACTCCCAATATGACAATAGACTGTTAAAAAAGCCTTGGTCTTTTTTTTTTTTTTTGACCCTCTGTACCTTTAGTTCTGTACCTTTAGTGTCTGTGCATAGCAATCATACATAAATGAGGATCATTACAGACATTTATGTTCTTAGATTGTTTCCTCTGAAAAGAAGTTCGCTTCATCCCTAAAACTTGTTCTGCTTCTGCTTTTAACTCCTGAAGCTTTTTCAACAACTTCTATGAACAAAATGCTCAGAAGCTGTGCAGTGCTCAGTTCCAGTTCTCTCCTATGTTTTGAGGAGGTTCGTTGCCCTCAAAAAGCTTGACCAGGAGATAATGATCCCCTCTGAACAAGGGTGATGTTCTTTAGTGCTTTTGTGTTGTTGTTCTCCTTTCTCTGTTTTATCACTTACTTTTAGAAATATTTTTAATGTTAATTGCTGGCTGTTGAAATGCTAGAGCTCAGCACTATGCTCTGGTGTTTCTGGAGAAACTTCTCTCTCTACTCTTCCCACATGACTGCATAGTCAGAAGGAGGAAAATGGTCTGGTTTGAATGCAAGTCTGTTGCATGTGAAACAAATGAAAGGAGGAATATGTTTATCACTTTCAAAAAATACCCCAGGGTCACTGTGAACAGTTTAGTGGAAACATATGGTCAGCCTGTGGAAGTGATCAAAACAGCAAACAGAATGCTAGGTTGCAAGAAATATCCTGGTGGAAAGTGCCATTGAAAATACTATAATTTCTGCTATATGGGTCAGGGGCAGATCACTGACTTAAAAGCCAAATACATTTTTAAGAACCAATCTCATACATATATTTACCTGTCTCTGTGTGTGTATATAATAAAGAGAGAACAGATTCAGAGAGTGGGCAACTAAAATGTTTAGAGACACGGAAGAGCTTTCTTATAAATAAAATATAATATAATATTTCTTATAAATAAAATATATAAATAAAATATAAAAGATTTGTATTATAGTTGATTAGTTTATATACAGCGTAATAATTGCACTAAGGCAGATAGTCTCCGAAGCCTGATTCAGAAAGGGATATGTGGGTGGGTCAGTGGTCTGAAAGAAAGCTTGGATAATGAAGCATGTGGATGAAAAAATTGAGCTTAATGATTTGTTGAACAATTGCAAACCCAAACATCAGTCAACAGAACTAGTCTGATAACTACTGTTTTCCCAAAATAAAATTGTAGGTTGTGAATAAAGCGAACAATTTGGTCTCAAAACTTCAGCTCAGTTGGAGTGAGCTTCTTATTTATCTTGCAAAACCATTTCCATGGATGTTTCCTAATGATTATCTTCTGAAAGGAAATACAAGAAACACGTAGAGTGGTATTTATCTCATTACAGCACTACAGCAAATGGACACCTAAACATAAACAGACAGGTGTCGTTATAAGTGAAAAAGGACCCTTTCTCTTCTGTGCATAATTACACTGTGGAACTTGCTGCCATATGACAACAGTTCCTATTGCTCAGTGGGAGTCAGGAAAGGTTTGGATATTTCTCATTATGAAGATGCCACCTGGCTCCCTGATATTGCTGTCATGATAATCACCATGGTATAGGGAAACGTATGTAATGTCTCTTTCCCTGTGGTTTGCAGGCCACCAATTATCTTCAGCTTGCAGATATTTAAAATGTTAGTCATCATTTGTTTGAGCAGTATTCCTACCTACAAAAAGAGGGAAACCTTTTATGGACTTCATAGTCTGGTCTCTGGGAGAACAGATATCTCTGCAGCCTTAACCCTGTGTGCTGATAGTGTCCTGAGCTGATAGTGTTTTCTTTATAAATATATGTATGTATATATATGTGGCCATCAGGGAGACATCCAAGCCACAGAATCCAGAGACAGACTGTCCAAGAGCTTGTGCCTGTTCCTATCAGGGAAGGGCCTGCCACAAGCCTAGGATCTGGTTTTGAACTCCTGCACAATTTGAGGTTACTTAGTGCCAAAATTTTGGTTTAGTTTGGTTTCTAAATATTTGTTATATGGTTTTATTTGTAAGAATAATGGCTCCATGTTTACAGGCTACAGCATATATCTAATACGTGGTACCATATTTTTTTGTTTCCCTTGCTTTCAAGTGTGTTTCCACTCTTTAATTTTACACAAACTCTTGGACATTGGCCAGACAAACTCTCTGTAGTCTGTACAGTTCAGGATCTTGGCCAGATTAAAGTTGTCATCAATGTTACCTCCTTCTTATAATAACATCCCACTTTCTCCCTAGTACTTCTCGTATTTTTGAAAGTTAGCATTCTCTGTGCTCTCCTGGATTTTACTGAATTTTACACTCTTTTATTTTATCTGTTGATTTAACTGAATCTTATTTTTTGTATACTCTTTCTAAACCATTTCCGTTTTGAGTATGGCCTTTCTGAATATTTGCTACTGAGCTATCTTTCTTTTCCAGTCTAAGGCAACACTGAGTGACAGCTGCAAAGAGTTTCCTTGGGGACTTGTAGGAATCTCTTGGATCCTTCTATACTGAAATTTCAAATTACGCTTTTCTTAAGATACTGAAGAGCCAAGTTATTTTTTGTTTTCTGAAAGACAACAATATGACATCAAATAAAAAGCCCAAGTTTTGTTACTTACTGATATTTTTTTCTTCTGAAAGATGATTACCAGAAACTTTTGCTTGGGAAAGGTTATACTTACAAAATACTTTTAAGCAAACAAGTTACTTCAATCCAGAGATGAGAGGGCTTATAAAACAGTCTTTTGATTGGCAGCTGTTCAATGAGATATTTTTGGTTGTGATGGTTTCGTTGATCTAAAGCACAGACCAATGAGCTGCGGACAATTTTCTTAACATAATTTGTTTGGATTACATATGAAGCCCACAAAGAAATCCTGTGCTGTGGAACTGCTCAGAACACTCTTGGCCACCTAGCTTACACTTCTGTAATGAGAATTTGTATTTGCCAAGGATAACTTCAGAGCCCAGCAGTCAGCATCCCCATGCTTAGATGATGCAGCTTGAAAATGGAGCTGAACTCTTGAATATCCGGTCCTAAACAGTATGTGGGCAAAATGTGTAAGTTCTCTTTATCTGTGTAGTCTTAAAAATGGCAATAGATTGTGAGATTAAAAATCACTTCAAAGATTAACTGTGACTGATGTTCTTTTTCCTGGATGGAGCAAGAGTTAACTTTTGAGATTGAACTTTTGAGGCTAAGAATGCTAGCAAACTCCAGCTGCTTTGTACATCTTTGCCAAAACTGAGAAGCCACAAACCCAATCTAACTTGCTGTTCAAACCAGGCTTACAACTGTTTTCCTTTGCTGGAGTGGAACAGAGCAGTTGGAGCATACCAGCGAATCAGGGTGATTTTTTCTTTGCTGAGGTTTGTTAAATCTTATACGGAGTAAGCCAAGGCAGAGGCAGTCAGTTCTTGGCATTGGACAGTCAGGTTGATGCAAGACTTGCATTTAGCGCCAAAGCCACTGTGTTTTTGCTGTTGTATTTGCTTTTATATTCTTCTACTAGTTATGCTTGCCATCATTCTGGCCTTATAGTTAGTCTTTATTTTGGTACAAACAACCATCAGTTTGAGTATATTTCACAGGCTTTACTTGCTCAAGGAATCTTATGAAAATGTCTTTTAAAATTATGATTTATATGAATGAAGAAAATGTTGAGGGTGAAGTTCCAGAGAAGTTCTTTGCTTCAGAATCAGCTTGTCTCTAATGGTTTTCATTTGTCACCATATTGGGTTGCTTCATTTACCTATGAGGGCTCCTCCTATTTTATTATGTTGGTCCATGATGTCAGAGGTGGATGTTGGTGATACGACAGTAGATACTGAACCTTCCCGACAATATTCCATTATATGTTGTTGCCATGTGACAGATGGCAGCAGAGGGGCAGTCTGACAAAATGGTGTCTGACATGGAAGCGTATGAAGCAAAGGTGTGTCACTGAATTCCTCTATATGGAAAAAATTGCACCCATTGACATTCATCAGTGCTTGCTGAATGCTTGTGGAGACCGAACAGTGCGTGTGAGCACAGGGAGGCAGTGAGTGGTGCATTTCAGCAGTGGTGACAGTGACAGTATGTTACCTCTGCTGGTGCAGATTTTGATGAACATGGCATGCAGGCTCCTGTTCATCACTGGCAAAAATGCATAGCTAAAGGTGGTTGAAAATGTGTTGAAAAATAGTGTTTTGTAGCTGAGCATTTGCTCTGTCAAACAGTGTTTTTGTGCTCTTGGTATCTATTGTATTTTTCATGAAAATAAATAGGAGGCATTGCTTTTGGAGAGACCAGTTACACAATAGTTTCCTGTCTATAAAGTGAGATAATAATTCTGGCTTCTAGTTTTTCTTTTTTGAGTTTTGCTGACGTTAGTGCCATTTTGTTTTTCTCTGGTTTCATAAGAAGTTCTGGAAATGTTATTTAACACTACTTTATGCTGTCTGAGACTGTAATGTAGCACTGGTTTTGACGAAGTTCTGGATTTGGACATGCTTATACTGCCCTAAGACTAGAAAATCTTGAAATTGATTTCAACTTGTGGCCACTAATGTAATAAAAAAAGATATTATCAGTGATAAATGTTACAGATTCTAGCATGCAATTGTTAAAGGGCCTAATGCTAAAAGAAAGCACAATTAATATGATAGAGGAATGCAAAAAAGTTCAGGGGAATAATACAATACATAAGGATATCTGCAGAATTATCTTTGTGTTATTTGTTCAGTGCATATGTTTAAAATCACCTATGAACTGCTCAGAAGCCCTTGCTTGCAGCAGAGGCAATTGCTGGCCATACTAATCTCAGTGGCTTTGCTGAACCTCAGCTTGATTCACCTCTGCTTTCTTGCTGCCTGTGCTATTGCAGAACATCTTGTGTAATTTTGAAGTTCCTGGTGGCTTTGTTCAGCTTCTGCCCATGTGTTAGTTATCAGGGAGAAACCAGCTATATATCTAAGTAGTTGCATCAGCAGCCGTCAAACCATGGCTAGGCAAACTCTACTCTTCCAGACTGTTCAGTCTTAGTATGTTTCTGTGTTTTAACTTCCATAGGGTTTTGCAATTTATATCTGGATTCCTGTAATGTCTCTATGCTGATTTCAGCTGAGTTCACAGAAAAGAGTGGCAACCCCCGAGCTTTCTCTGAATGTGCATGTCCAGGATTCTGTACTATCTTTGTAATTTGTAGACCTTGGCTGCCATCAAATCCACTGCAGGAGTGAAGGAAGAATCACCTGTTGCACTAAATGTTCACAAACTTTGCATACAAAAGTGAACAGTTGAAACAAAACAAAACAAAACAAAACAAAAAACCAAAAAACAAGCCCAAATCCCCAACAGCTTGTAACAGCTGCCACATTCCACCCAAGAGAAATCTTTATGCTAATGGAATCTGACAGGATCTACATCAGACATCTACACATAAATTTGAAAAAAAAAAGAGAGGAAAGAAAGAAAGAGACTTCTGGGCTTTTCTGGGTAGGTGGTGTTTTATGTAGACGAGGTTTTTGTACGTACTCTGACTTCTGTAGTTTACATTCTTTGATACCTTGGAGTAAAACATTTGTTGAATGCACAAGCTTCTTGATATGGTCAAGGGCTAAACGGAACTCTGAGTGGTTTAATATGGAGCACAGCGTCCCTGCTGTGTTCCAGCTGCAGAGAAAAATCTGCTGAAGATCCATGCATGAAGTTGCTTAGAAAATTAATGTCTTTCAATGTCTCGCATACCAATCTCTTGTACCAGACTGATGAAAATGTAGGGAATAATAGAGAACTTAGCTATAGAAATAAGGCAGTCACTCACATCTTGTTTTTATGTATAAGAGCATTCTGATCCCGGGACATAGTGTTGGTGCAGGAAGCTGTCTGGAGTTATTGACCATCATCTTGAGGCATTCAGTGTGAATGCTGACCTCAGAGTCACTATGCTTGTGAGAATGGTGTTTTTTAATTCCTGTCTGCCAACAAGAAGCCTGGGAATTTGTGAATCTGAAGAAGTAATGTGCTGAGGTTTCCCAGGATGAACTGGAGATAGCAGGAATGGGAAAAGGATTAAGAAAAAAAAATCTGAACTTGCTCAGTGTTCCTTTATAATCTCAGCAATGGCCACTGCATCCCTAGGAATTCTGAGGGTCACTTCTCCAAGTGAACCTGTGGTTTTCTTGATAGGCTCAAGGTTGCTGGAAGGGCCAAGAAATTTCCTTTCCTCTAGCACTGTGAAAGTGTACCAGCTGGATACGTGGTTAGCATGGTAACAAAGGATAATAGGAAGCCACTCAGCAGGGGAATAGAAAGAGAACAGCCTTTCACACAGTGGCAGTAAGACAGATATATTTCAGGCCTTAGAGAGTTATTTTGAATGCTTCTGAAATCCATGGATGTTCTTGCTGAACTTCTTAGTAGTGCCCCACTAGAAAGTTTCAGGATCCTTGAAATACAATGCTTGCAAGAACCTGTCTCTTTTTGATAGATTAGGCCAAGTCTCACTAAAAAGACTGTATTCTATCAAGAGAAAAACAGAACTCTTTCAACTGCCATTTGCCTAACATAAGCCAGAAGTGGCAGATTGCAACCTAACACAACATTAGAGAACCAGCGTTCCTGTGACAGTAGTCAGAGAAGATCTAACTCTGAAAGAAATACAGAACACAAAGTTTCTGCATTTCCCTGTGGCTGGACTTTGGATTCAAAATGTGGGCTTTTTTACTGGCTATCTTGTTAAGGAAAGGTAAGGAATCTTGTCTTATCCCTTTGGAGCTAGAAGAAGCTATTAGAAACATCCTTAGAAATCTTTCTGTTTGTCCTTTAGTTGGACACAATATGTAGTACCAGCCACAATCTCTTCTTCAAGGCATTCACAGGTATGTTCTCTTTTTTTTTGAGCTTCAGGAGCTATTCTCTAATTCCCTTCTGCTTACACCAACATAATGTAGAAATAATGCCTTTAGGCTTAATGAAGTTGCATCACACTAAAGCTGATGCTTGAAGTAAACAAAGCTACCAGTGTGAATGTCAGAAGAAAACTCAGATTTTCTTCCTGTCCTGTTTTATTACAAGAGCAGCAGAGAGGCTTGAGCTGTGCTAGGTGCCAACAACCATGAAGTATCGAGATTGGTTCGCTCTACATCGTTCTTATGTTGCTCATGTGCAGATGTCAATATCTGTCTCTTCATTAATCCAGAATCCTAACATACACAGGGAACTCCTATTAAAATCCACATTATCTTATAGAGCTGGATGTCACTAAAGACGATTTTCATTTATTAGATACATTTAACTTTCCCTGAATTCCCTGGGTCAGAAATGAACTTAGTGTCTGCAACTGGATGACACCATTCAGAAGGATTTAGCTCAGGAAAGCCTGAGGAGAAAAAAAAAAATTCATCTTAGTACCTACTGAAACTGAACTAAGAGCAGCCGCACTCTAGACTCCCTCTCTTTCATTTCCAAAATTGAAGGAAAGAGAAGTACTTGCTGTTCTGAGCATTTATCTTGCAGTACTATAGATCGTGTTTCAGGGCACTAACTAATATAATTTGAATGAAGATATTTTTTCTGCACTATGTGGTGCTGCATGTTTGGGTAGATGTTGGCATATCTGTAATTAGTTAATTCCTTTTGCAGTTATTGATTTGTGCTAGCATGGCAATTTATGTTGAAGGATGTGGCTCTACTTCCACTTCCACCATTGTCAAAAACTTCCCCCAAAACTCTGCTGAAATCAGTTTAGTGATATCAGCATAAAATCTGTGAGAGGGGGCTTAAGCCAGTGATGTTTAATTTTTCACGGCATGCAATTCCAGTAAATTCCCAGGGTTCTCTGAGACTCCATCCACATGCCCATTTTGAAAGGCTGTCCAGAAAATGCTGAAATGACGCTGGAACAGCATCTAGCCATGTGCCATCTGTTGGCCATTTACTATACTGCTTCAGGGGACATACAGTTTCAACGTGCCTGAATCAGACAGGTGATGTGTCCTAAAATACTTCACCTGTATGCAAACTCCCAGATTAATACGTCATTCAAGGAGAAGGACTCTATAATGGAAGCTTTTCCCTCCATCCCATTCTCTCAGATGTTTACTTGTCCCATGGTAGTTTACCTTCACTTTCTTAGGAACCCAAAGAAGATGTAAGACTATTGGTTAATGATTCATCTCATGAGTAGGTATACAAATTGGTCTTAAAGTGATGTAAGAAGCATAATCTTGCTTCTCCTTAAAGGATAAAATAATTAAACATCACTAGAAAAGCAAACGTTGCATACTCAGGCTCATCCCCTCCAGCCCTTTGAAAAGGAATCATTTGAACTAGAGGATGTAGATTTATTCCTGCATCACTGGGCTTCTTATGCAGGCACCAAATGTCTTAATCCCTCTGTAATTTTGCATTGATTCTCTAGCTCTCTGTCACAGAATCCCAGCAGGTTATCCCTTATTATCTTGAATTAGATTGTGTCTATGGTACTGGTGTTAGGTGTAATACTGGTCTCAATGTAGTAGCCCTCTCTTGGTTGGTTTGTGCTATTCCTTTAGAGAGACAGATCTGTTGTAGCTTCAGCCCAACTTGGATGTCAGTGGGAGACAGAAGGGACCACATATTCAAAATGATTTGGAGATGGTACATACAAAATCTTTTCAATGTCCTACAGAATTTCTGCATCATGCATGCATATTGCCTAAATGCTGTCAAAGTTTATTGACTGTGTCCTTCAAGCAAGTTTATTATCCAATCCACTTAGGGTTCTCCTAGAAGATAAAGGCTTCCTGATGGCTCTTGGGCTTTGAGTTTCTCAAATCCTATCAGCCAAACTGTTTATGTCCATTCCATTGTAGCAGTACAAATTTTCCAGAATGTTTCTTTGGGGGTGGTGGTTCTGCAGGTGACATCTGCATTCCCAGCCTCTTCTTCCCTATGGCACACTGCAGTGGTGTGCAAGCTACTCTGGAAGATACTGTCTCAGAGACAGTTTAAAACTGAGACCTAGCCTGCATGACCTCAGAGTTACTAAAGAGTGTTTAGCCCTTGTTGATATGGAAGGAAATTTAGCTGTGGTCATTTCACCACATTTTTATCACAGATTGTTGCTTTGTGTCTCCCTAAGTTTCTATATAATAGCTGTTCTATTCCCTCACTGGCATGTGTGCACTTAGGTGATCAATGAGGACAATCTATGGTACTGATTTTGTACCGACTTTGAAATCTACAGAACTCTTCTTGATCCATTTGACTGAGCACTTCACATCAGTTTATTGCTCACTTGATCATCTATATAATACTTGTGTCAATTTGTTAAAACTCAGATTCTAAATGTGAACACATTGCTCTACAGAATGAACTGTGAATTATTTTGATGTAATGTGGATGTACACCCTGTTGCAATGAAACACTACTTATTGCAAAAATTCCACCTGATACGCTACATGTAACGTATCTATCTTATTCATATGTGAGATATTTTGGCAAAGATAAGGATACGTGGCTCAACATGCCAGTCTGTAGTGTTAACCTAGTCCAGCCTCAATTTTTTGTTTGCTTTCTTTCATTATTTTTAACAAGTCTTACTTTTCTTTCCCCCCTTAAAGTGAGATGGTTGTCTTGTGCAGTGTTTTATGCTGTTCTCTTCATCTAGTATTCTTCGTAACTTATTCCATATGTTTACCATCTTCCCTTTTTGTTGTTCAGTAGCCTAGAGCATTTTCCTCACCAAAAGCTGCATGGTTATTTTCCCAGGAAACATCATTGTTCCGAAAAATGTTATAGAAACAAATAAAACACATTTCCAAAATGGTACTGCCAAATAGCAAAATACAAAATGCTCATTATTTTTGATGACAAGGATATTGAAAGGAAAAAAAAGTTGTTTAAAAATAACCAATTCTTGAATAGTTGTGCGGGAGGATGTTCAATTAAATGGAATGTAGTTTTCCAGTGAGCCCATTTAAACTTGAAATGAAACTATGGATTCAATTATTATTATTTTTTTTCATTTCACTTTTTTTCATCTATATTTTGTGTTCAATTCCTGGCATTGCACTGATGTTTGTTACTATTTATATTTTATGTGGAGGGTCTTTTAAAATCTGTTTGTAAAGCTTTACAAGAATGCCAGATGTTATGTTGGAAGCCCAAAGATCAAAATCAGATCATAAATCACGACAAACCATATATAAAAAAGCCAATTGCACTACTCTTTAGCACCTCCTTTATTGGCTTTCCTCTTCTCTCCCTTTTTGACTCACAGCAGGTAGATCTGCATTGTCTTACCTGGTGTGTTTACTTTGCAGACTCAGAGCAGAGCACTGGGTCAGACACAGAGGTGTTGGCAGAAAGAACATCTTGCTCATTTGGCTCCCATTCTGACCTTACATCTGGTGGATCAGGTCCTCAGCCTCCTCCACCTTCATCCATGGAAGAGATCCAGGTAGAACTGCAGTGTGCTGACCTCTGGAAAAGATTTCATGACATTGGGACAGAGATGATCATCACGAAAGCAGGCAGGTAAGATACCTCTATTCTGTGTAGTTAAAAAAAAATCAGAACAAAACAAATAAACTACCTTTTTTTTTTTTTCTTTTTTTTTTTTAATGAAATGCCCAAGGGGATAAATATCTGAGGAAAGAAATGTAAATGATTGTCAGATTTTCACAGCTGTATATCCTACCAGTTTTATGAAGATCAGTAAAATGATTCCATAATCATGCCTGAATCAATGGCTTCAAAGGGTAACTTACAACTGTAGGAAGCAGTTGAGGGTAATCTTTCCTCAAAGCAAATAAATAAGGAAATGATCCTTGTGTCGCTGGTTTCACTGAATTTGAGACGAGTTATGAATTTGGGGATGAGCCATTAGAGTTTCTTTTCACGTTCCATTAGCACTTCATGACCCAGCTGATTTAATCCTATACATATTCTTGTTTAATCTCACCATTGCTATGAAATCATGTATTCCTGCAATTCTGAATAGATAAATTCTAATGATTTCCTGTATTATAGAAGAGGAGGTTTAGTATTTACCTCTGCTATTGCAAATGATCTCGTGTCATCTGTGGCTAGGAAGAGTCACTAATAGCCAGATTAAAAAATAAAAACCTGAAACTCACTCTGCCTTCCTGTTATTTGGGTGTCTCATTGCTGTCTATTATTAAAATAACGGCTAGAAATCTGTTCATCAAAGAACAACTTGAAATTAGCTGAAAATCTCTAGGTCTCACAATGTATTAAATAGTTTAAATTTTTAGACATGTTTGTGATAACATTTTCCTTTCTTCCACTAAACTATATTTTAATAGCGATTTATCTTGCTGTTAAGAATATCAGCACCATGGACAGGGTTGTTCAATGGGAACGAACTGCGCGGCCGTCACAAGTGGTGTTCAGCCCCTATTGCAGAAATGCAGAGGGCAAATTTTCCATAATTTTTTTCCTTTTTTATTTTATTTTATTTTTCTTTCCTTGAGGGGTGGAGGAGAAGTTCATTCTTTTATGATAAGTGGAGTGGATAGGATTAACAGCAGCATTAATACTTTGAAATGTATAAGTGCACAGCAAAATGACCAGAGCTTGTTGATATGAAGATCACATTTCTAAATGAAGTAGCTGACCTCTCTGGGATCTTAAAAAACTACATGGTAATTACAGCTTTAAAAAAAAAAAATCACTCAAAAATTTGCAACATCAAAGCCACTGTAATTTTACAAATTGTTTAACACTTCTTCTCACAGAAGCCTTGAGAGTTTTGGAAGAGGTTCTATAGAAGAATGGTTTCATGGAAAAAAAACAGGCTGAAATGTTTGGATAGGTTAAAAAAAAAGAGGAATCAGAGCTATCAGAGGTGTTTAGAAAGACTAACTTTATTTAAGTAGCCCAAAATAATATGTATTTTGATTTTTTTTTTAGAGAATAGGTGTAGGAAAGTCTGTAAGAGTTGTAGGAAACATTTATCAGATTTAACATATGGTTTTCTGTAAGACCATTAATAGCATTCTCAAGTGGCAAGTTAGAGAGCATTTGCAAGCTCCAATCTTGACAATTTTTCCACTAACAAAAACCCATGCACCATGGTGCAAACCTTAACATAATGAGCAAATCATATATTCTTTACAAGTTTAAATCATATCCCTTATCCTTGAATGAAGATGTTTATTATTTCTTTTGTCTTCACAGTCATCAAGCTCATCACTGACTGTACCCACAAAATCTATGTAGGTCACTCCAAAAGTAATACCCCCTATTTATTTCCCTGGAAACTACAACAGATACAAAGAGAGCAATAACACAATTTGATAGCTACAAAACTGTTTTTCAACATAGTCCACAATTAGCTTTGCATTTTCACAAGCAAAGAACAAGACCCTGCATGTCTTGCTTATAAAAATCAGCAACAGTGAAGGTGACACACTGTTACACAGTGGTTATGATGATGTGTTGCTAGGAAAATGTTGCCCAAACAGTCCATCTTTCATCAGCCTGAACAGATGGAAGTCAGAAGACATCAAATGTGAACTATACAGTGGGTGTTTTAGGACAGTCCAGCCAAGACTGACAATGTGCTCCATGAACTTCAGACTGGTATGGGCCTGGCACTGTCACATTACAAGAGAAAGATTGTCTTCTTTTCTGGCCTGTCTCTGGAAGTTTGAGCTTTCAGCTTTGTCAGTGGCACAATGTATGTGTCAGAGTCGAATGGTTCAAGGAAATCCAGAAGGCTCACCCCTTTCCTATCCCAAAAGAGAGTGCACATCACTTTACCCACTGAAATCTGCATCTTGAACTTATTATTCCATGCATAATTCATATATCACCACTCCATGGACTGCTATTTTGACTGTAGCTCATAGTGGTGACACAACATCTTGTCACTGGTAATGATGTGATCCAGAAAACTGCCACCTTTGGCCCCATAGTGGTTCCACAGAGCCTAACATATTTGAACATGCATATTTTTTCTGTTCCTGTGTGAGCATTCATGAGACCCACCTGCCGCAAACTTCGTGATATTCCAATGCTGCCACCATCATTTCCAATGCATTGAAACAGATATTTAGCTCTGTACACAGTTCCATGATTGTATTCCGCTGATTTTTGGGGATGAGCTGATTGAGAGGCTCTTCATTTTGTGGTGTGACAGCTGGGCATGGCTGTTCAGAACACAGCTTGTTTTTCACATCGCCATTGCCACTGCTGAAACACACGGCTCACTGCCTCATTGTGGTCACATCCTCTGTTTTGTCTCCATAAACATTCAGAAAAACATTGATGAATGTCAGTGGGTACATTTTTTTTCTGCATGGAGGAATTCCATGACACGTCTTTGCTTCATCCTCCCTTCCATGTCAGACATCATTTTGTCAGACTGCTCCTCTGCTGCCATCTATCACACAGCAACAAAATGTAATGAGATATTGGCATAGAAGTCCAGCCTATACTGCCATATCACCAACCTTCTCCTCTGACATGGGCCAACATAATAAAACAGGAGGCATTACTTTCAGGGCAGTCCCCATATGTAGCTACTAAATGCTACTAAATGTGTATGTCTTTACCATTTAATGTTATTTCCAGTGGTAATTTTAACAGTATTGGAGGAGATTTTTTCTGCTGACTAAATTTTAAAGTTAACCATTGCAAAGCATAAAGAAGATCTGGTCAATTTATTTACCTAGGACATATGTTTGTTGGGACAGTTTTTACATATTTGAAAAAAATAGACTAGTTAAATGTTTAACATTGTTGGTTAAACATTCCCTTTTTCAGAGAGGATGTGTCTGTGATGGATGAGAACTGAATTTGATTTCTTCTCATTGTGGCCTTCCAGTACTTGAAGGGAGTGTATAAACAGGAGGTGGAACGACAGTTTACACAGATTGATAGTGATAGGACAAGAGGGAATGGTTTTGAACTAAGACAGGGGAGACAGAGGTTAGATTTTAAGAGGAAGTTTTTCACTCAGAGGGTGGTGACACACTGGAACAGGTTGCCCAGAGAGGTTGTGGATGCCCCGTCCCTGGAGGCATTCAAAGCTAGGCTGGATGGGGCTCTGGGCAGCCTGGTCTAGTGGTTGGCGACCCCGCCCATGGAAGGGGGGTTGACACTAGGTGATCTTTGAGGTCCTTTTCAACCCAGGCCATTCTATGATTCTGTGACATGGGGTCCATGATACATAGTGCATACCATAGATTAGATGGTATGATTTCTGACAAAGAGACGCATGAATTGTTATTATCTGCTGAGGATTTGCTATTATTTATTGAAATTGTGAGAGATGTACAGCTTCATTTGCAATTTCTTCCTTCTCCAGGGAAGACTGTTCTCTTTTTGTCACTTTCCCTCTAGAAACACTATGTGAATCCTGTAAGGCCTTCTTGTTTTGAAAGCCCTTATAATTGCAGACTCTGTTGCCTGTAAGTACAGCAGCTCCTTAATTTTCTAGACTGGTAAGACACTGCTTGGCTCCTGCTTGTTTTCATAAAGTCTTTTTGCTCTTACTGATTAATGCTAGTTTCTAGCCTCCATCCTCTTTTCAAACATTTCTGGAGCTATATCCTGCTTAAGTCACGCCTACTACGTTTTCTAAGTTTCAAACTCCACTTCCACTCACATTTAAATCTGCTTTTTTTTTTTTTTCTTGAAGTTGTATTTATATATGCCTATTTTTTTGTCTGTTTCCATAAACAGACTACGGTCCTCTTAGAACTTTTCCCTTCTTTCTTTCTACCAGAATGTTGTTATTCAGACTTAATAAGGTTCTCATAACAAGAGTCCTTTGTTCTTTTTGCAAAAGATGCAAATGGCTTTCTGTCAGCTGCAGTGCATTCAAACCTACAATCACTTTTACCTCCTTTTGGTTTGAAAGGGAGCTTTAAACTGTACAAAATAAAATAAGCTCACCTTAAGCCCCAGATCATCCTAATTTAAAGCAACTGTTCCTAAAAATGTATTTTACTCTTTTTCTCTACTCTCCTTCACCATGCATGCATGTATACTAGCAACATAAGCGCAGAAATCTGAATTCTTCTACACATTTCCTAGCTAAAGACCATGGTAATCTGAGCTGCAGGGTTAACAGTTGAACACTGCATAGAAGTGCTGCCCAAATGGGAAAGCAATGAGCGGTTATTACTGGGGGGATGCACTTCTACTACAGTGAATGTTTTGAGTCCTGCCTTAGGAGGGAAACGTTATTGTGCAGTTCATGGGGGTGATTACACAAGGATGACCAAGCTCACAGGCACAACCAGAAGGTGTTCCTCTGGGGATACAGGTTCTATTTTTATCAAATTTGGGATTTCTTCTCAGAAATGAGGGCAACAATCACAGGAGTCTTATCATAGCTGCCACACCTGTACTGAGAGATGTCTCAAACCTGGGTGTTCATGCTTGGCTCAGTAATAAGAGCAGAAGAAAAAAACAGCAGTAAATGCAAGAGATGGCCTTGCCATCTTTTAGCTCCTCTGTGTCTCCTGATATGTTAAGTGGTATTTTGACTGGTGTTTCTTTGCCTTCCTTATACTATGAGCCTGAGTTATTTGAAACACAAACTTGGGGCTGTTTACACTACCAAATAATTGTTCTATTTCCAGTGGAAGGAAGCAAGAGTCCCATGGTGCTTTTCAGTTAGAGGCAGCAGCAGGGATTTAGTGGAACTCTGATGAAGATTTCTTGTCTTCCCTTCCTGTCCCTCACTTTAACTCCTCACAAGTTTGTTTTTATAAACAAATATTCATTTGGCACCGACTTAAAAGGCAAGGAATTATGAGGTATAAAATAGCTATAAATTCAGGTTACACTGTAGAGTTCTGCACATTGTAAACACTATTTACACCTAATCTGCAAGTCTAAATCAGTCTGAATATTTTTCAGAGTTTCTTAATCAGATTTGTTATGAATGGAAAGTGACTAATGTCTCTGTTACTGTCAGTAAGATTGTACCAAAAACAAATGGTCTTTTGCTGCAGTTGAAGAACACATATTTTCACTTGAGGGTTTACATTTAACAGATGTCACCCTTAAGCAAATTAAATCCCATTGAAGTTAATTTTTTGTTGTTGTTGTTTAAGCAGTGTATAAATCATTATGCTGAACATTCATGAAAACTGTGTGGTAAATTTTGTCAGTTCTTTTAAACTATCCTCTGACTTCATCTCACAAAGCTGTCTGTGCAGGAGTATTTCAAGTGTTTGAACATCTTCAAGGAATTGCACTTGTGTTTTGAGATAATCTGCCAGGTACCTTTTAATTTCTTATCCTCTAATGTGAAGTGCCCACTCTAAAACTTCACACATAGAGCACAGGGACTTATACCACGTTCCACCTGAGTCCTTCAGTCGCTACTGTTCATTTCTGCCTTTTCCATTTTCCCCTTTCCAGGGACAATGTAGCAGTGCTGCTGGAGACATGCTGTGATAGTTCCAGGCCACATGCTTATGTCAAAGAAACCTAAGTTATTTTTACACCCACAGAAAATCAAAACAGTGATATTTTACAAAATTTTTAAAATGTACTTAAACCTTAGAGAAAGCGGTGGGATCAGTTGAGATCTCTCTAGTCATTTTAGAGATTAGCCTCTAAGCCTGTTGAATGGTCTGTGGTAATCTTTTACAAGGTATTTCATAAGCAAACAACCCCATAAGCTATATTGCAACCTTACACGGGGTTGCAGTGTTGAAGAGAGTTGCTGGGAACACACAGCATTCAGTTTTCCCAATGTAGTATGTAGACTTAGACCCAAAGAGACTCAGATTTAATCCTGTATTTCTCATCAACCCTCTGAAACATGACCCACCTCTTAAGCTACTCCCAAGCCGCCTCTATCCAATTAAGGAGAGTGGATTTGTAAAACACCACATTCTGTACCCATTTGGTTTGGCAGATTTAATGAGCCATTGTGGTAGAAACAAGGTAATGCCCTCAAGCCACTGAAGACTATTCATTATTTCATTCCCCCCCCCCCCCAAACTGTTCATCTAGCAAACTCACACCATCAGCTGCACAAATTTACTCTCTCCTTGAAGGGTTTCTGCAGGCAGTTTTTCTGACACTTTTATGTCTCTCAGAACTCTAGCTGTGTGCTGGCAGCTGTGGGGTGATGTTCTCCCCGCCTCTGCAATGAATGCCCTTTTCCAAGGAAGCTTCAGTTACTAATACATCAGAACTTTGCCTCTCAGTGTCCTGAAATGGAAGAGCTGTGGGCAGGATGAATGCTGAGCATCAGCCTCTTCCTTCCCACCCTTTTCTCCGAGCGTATATATGTAGTGCAGATGGGAAAGAATTAAATAACTTCTTATAGTCACAGTACAGCTTTTGAAAGGCATGTTCGGAGAAGTTCACAAACATTCCTCTTTTCCCCTCCTCCAGGCCGTGTCTATTGTTAATTCTTCAAGAAATAAAAATGTTGGGTGGCGATGTAAACCTTCTCAGACTTTTCACTACTCTTCACTAAACAGAAGGCAAAATGTCACAGTGGTTTCTAAGGAGGCCTCTGGAAACAGTGGACAAAGGTTTATTCTATACAATTTTTATAATTCTGTCACAATCACTTTAATACTATTTATTTCCCCTTTAATATCCTCCTTTCATACAGCCTACTCTCATTCCATATGGAGACATCTCCCTGTCAGAGGATCAGCATGTAATGACATATCAGTATTCAACATTTTCAGTTTCTCTCAACAAAGCTCCATATCTTCTGGGCAGAGGTAGTACAACTGAATAATACTTTCTTGTGGGATCTCAGCTCAAGGTTTGTTGTACACACTTCGAGAACAGTGACCAGTGTGCAGCACAGCTCTCCTGTGCTCAGACAAGAAAAGAAAGGATGGAAATTAATTTTTGTTGTAGAAGCTTCATAACTTAGCTATCAGAAGAAAAAACTTAAGATGTAATGGGATCAAACATCACATAAAAGATGACATTTACAAAAAGGTTTTCAAAAAATACTGCTTAGACTTCAGGAAAGCCATAGTGATACTGCCAGTGTTTCTGTTAGTTGTGAAATATAGGCCTAAAAAGCAAATTAATTTAAGGCACATTTTTCTTAAGTGTCTATAAGCATGAAGGCAAGAGACTTTTCCACGATTATGGTTTTGCTTTAGATATTATTCCAGTACAATTAAAATCCATACTGAAATGTAATTTTCTCAAAAGGAAGCATTTGGTGTGACATGAGACCATAATGCTAGATGGAAAAAAAACCCAAAAAACAATATATATACTGCCCACATCTATACTGAAACACCTAGAGAGGAGCATGGATTTGAGGGACAATTTGTGTGGAGGGCTGTCTGCTAGGAGTCAGGAAGAGAGAGTGCTTGACTGGTAGTGCCTAACTGTCACCCACAGGTTGTTATCATGCTATTCCTTTTCTTAAATGGAAAAAAATAAAAACAAAAACAAACCACCACCAACAACAACAGAAAAAACAACAGCAAAGAAGATTCAAACCACCGCCAGAGCAATCTTTGCTATCCATACCGAGTCCAGAGGTGTCATGCCAAGAAGTGATCTTTGTAAAGTGGCATGATTCTGGTGTCAGAGGAAGGTCAAAGAGCCCATTCAGCTTCCTTATTCACCATTTCCTCCCCTATTTCTATTCTTCTTTTCCTAGGAGAATGTTTCCAGCCATGAGGGTGAAAATCACAGGTTTGGATCCTCACCAGCAGTATTATATTGCTATGGACATTGTACCTGTGGATAACAAGAGATACAGGTAAGATTTTTAGGCATAGAGATAGGAACATTGTGATAGATCAGTGTCAGTAGAAGCCTAGGAAAGACAATAGTGTACAATATGCCATTATACACTGTTGCAAAAGTATGCTTGAGGAGACTCTGTTGGTTTAAGACATTAGTTGATTTGACTAGAATTTTAGGACAAGAACTCAGAGGTTTAATATACTTCCTTGCACATTTGGTCTGAGATCTGAGATAGATAGGCCGCTCAGTGGATAAGGAATTGGTCTCACTCAAAGAGTTGCAGTCAACGGCTTGATGCTCAGGTGGAGGCCAGTAACAAGTGGTACACCTTGGGGGTTGGAATTGGGACTGGCTCTATTTAATATTGTTATCGGTGACACGGACAGTGGGATTGACTGAACACTACGCAGGTTTGCCAACACCACCAAACTTTTTGGTACAGTCAACATGCTAGTGGGAAGGGATGCCATCCAGAGGGAATTCGGCAGGCTTGAGAGGTGGGTCTGTGCAAACCTCCTGAAGTTCAACAAGGCCAAGTGCATGATCCTGAACCTCAGTTGGGACAATCTGAAGCACAGATACAGGCTGGATGGAGAATGAATTGAGAGCAGCCCTGACGAGAAGGACTTGGGTTTTCTGGTTGATGGAAAACTCAACCTCAGCTGGCAATGTGCACTTGTGGCCCAGAAAGCCAATCATCCTGGGCTGCACTGAAAGAATCATGGTGAACAGAGTGAGGGAGGTGATTCTGTCCCTCTACTCTACTCTCCTAAGACTCCACCTGCAGTACTGTGTTCAGCTGTGGGCCCTGCAGCTTAAGAAGAGTATGGATCTATTGAAGCAAGATCAGAGGAGGGTCCAAAGGTTGATCAGAGGGGTGGTGCACCTCTGATGAGAGACTGAGGGAGCTGGGTTGTTCTGTCTAGAGAAGAAAGGCTGCAAGGAGATCTTTATAGTGGCATTCCAGCACCTAAAGAGGGCCTACAGGAATGTCGGGGAGGGAAAAGGGGTAATGGTTTTAATCTAGAAGAGTAGAGATTTATATTAGATATTAGGAAGAAATTCTTTACTATGGGCACTGGAACAGATTGCCTAGAGAAGCTGTGGATGCCCCATCCCTGGAAGCATTCAAGGTCAGGTTGGATGGGGCTTTGCGCAACCTGCCCATGGCAGTAGGGTTAGAACTGGATGTTCTTTAAGGTCCCTTCCAACTAAAACCATTTTGTAATTTTATTACCTTGCTCTACAGTTTTGAATAGCAGTCAGCTTTTATTTAGGGTGGTCTCTAGCATGCATTTCAGAACACATGTTATAAACAACCACTCTCTGAGGGACTCAAGTCTGGATCTTCTAAAACTACCTCAGCAAAGGAGGAATGGGCAACTAGGCATTGAAAAGAGAAGGACATCTCCAGTCTAGCCTGAGCTGAATGGCATCATTTTTAGTATTTACTGTCCAATACAGCACCAACATAGACCTAAAGTATGGAACTCTTGAGAAGCACTGTTGAATCTCCACCACTGATGACTAGATTTCTCTACTATTAATGTACTTTATTCCCTAGAAAAGTACTCTGGAAAACTCACGGTGCTCTGCATCACAGAATACAATCCAGACAGAAATGATTTATCTGTACTCATTAAAAGACCCGTGAGAGCAACTCTTTTCCCAAAATAGTCTTGACCACACCACATTTCAAAGATTCAAGAACTTTTCCTCAAATTCTATATATTGCATTTTGCTCTCAGGTCACACAAAGTGTTTCTCAGGGAAGTAATTTTTTTAGAAGCATCAAGATAGTTCCCTACACCCAGTTAGTTATTTTGCCTCTTTCCTTCAATATATTTCTGAGAATATTAAACTCAAAAATTAGTAGATTGTCTTATATTCTGTTTCTGATCTTGTCAGGTTATGCAGTCACATAGAATAAACTAGTACTGAAAGGAATGAACTTTTTTTCTTTTCTTTTAAGAATACAGGAAAGGAATCACTATAAATAGGTAGGGACTGAAATAGCTTCACAGAGCTGAGTAGAGACACAAGGAAGGGCAGCGCAGGGCAGAATTCAGAGGTGTTAGCAGGACTGCTTGTGAAATACTTTAGGCTGCAGGACCTACAGTACACAAAGAAAGAAAGATATCTCTAGGAAGAGCAGTAGGAGAGTTATTTTTGGCATACACAGGATGGTTAGGTCAGGAACACTGATCATTTAATTTATTTCCTCTAACCTTACGTTGGTTATACTAAATGGATTTTCCTATTTCACCATATTTTAAATGAGAAATTCTTTTTTATCAGTTGTTCAGGTGGTATTCATAGGATTTTGGCCTTTTGGGATGAATACATGTTTTGTACAGTCTGGCATGGCAGTCAGTGCAGATTTCCAGAGATCACAGATCATTTATTAATATTCAAAACTTGCTTGGATATATTCCTGTGTGACCTAATCTAGGTGTTCCTCCTCTGGCAGGGGGATTGGACTAGATGATCTTTTGAGATCCCTTCCAATCCGTGACATTCTGTGATTCTGATATTCTGTGATTTTTCAGAGAGAGCTTTATTTACTATTTTCTGTCCTCTTACTCTGGCTCAGAGAGGGTTAAGGAGTTAAGGAGGCACATGTGGCAGAGTTTTACAGGGAAAATAACTGCGAAGGTGGTTTTAATAAGGGATCAAGTCTGAACAAGTGGCTCAGAGGTAATCTGGCTTTCATTTAGAAGGTAGGAGGTTGCAATAAAGCACATTCCCCCCTGACTGCAAATGAGTGCTTGGGGTGTGTGCGGTAGGGTGGCAGGAGAGGGAGAGCTCTGGAAATGCTCCTCCAATGACTGAGTGACATTTTTTCTTAGCTGTCATATCTTCCTCTTTCAGGTATGTGTACCACAGCTCCAAATGGATGGTGGCTGGCAATGCTGACTCTCCAGTGCCCCCAAGGGTTTACATCCACCCGGACTCATTGGCTTCTGGAGACACGTGGATGAGGCAGGTGGTCAGTTTTGACAAGCTCAAGCTGACCAACAATGAACTTGATGATCAAGGACATGTAAGTTAGAAGCTAATCTTAGTTCATACTTTGCCAGCCTTGCTCATCCCAGAATCAGAAGAGTGCTGCTGTTGCTCTAATGCTCCCCTGTCCTGATGGCCACACATCTGTAGACACTTCCCATGGTTGTGGAGATTTTTTTCCCTACTTCAATGCTTTTGCTCAAACAGTTTTTGTCCCTATAAAGCAACAAGCACATTTCTCTTCCAAACAGTCCAGTTTGACAGGTCAACTGATGCTTGTATCATATGCACTTGTAAGACAAGAGCAACTTTATTTGTATTAGTCCCCACTCCATCCCTTCATCTTTGTACCTGTGGATGTAGTGCAGAATTTTTGAAAAAAAAAAAAATTATTCCTCTTTTTTTTTTCCATTCAGATAATTTTACATTCAATGCATAAGTACCAGCCTCGTGTTCACGTCATCCGCAAGGATTTCAGCAGTGATCTTTCTCCAACAAAGCCAGTTCCCTCAGGAGATGGAGTGAAAACCTTCAACTTCCCTGAGACTGTCTTCACCACAGTGACAGCCTACCAGAATCAACAGGTAAGCTTCTTTCATGTGAGGTGTTCATAAAAACATTGGTATGCTTTTTGTGTTTGTGAGTCATTAACTTTTCCAAGAAATATAGCTAAATAAGTGTGTCCACTTTACAAGCCCACTGTACTTTTCCGCGCAAAAATAAAATGCTTGTTTGAGGTAAGTCAATAGACACAAGGTATCTACCCAGAAAACCATCCTGGAGATGAGCTGCCTGTCATTTTTCCTGTAAAATAATTAGATGAGAACAGGCTCAGAGGTATATATTTTGTTCTCTTTTCCTTGCCGCCTTTTGGTACAACCTCCAGTGTCCCGTCCACATGGCAACTTTGAAGCAGTAATAACAACTTCAGATCCGTTGTCTCACAGAGAAAACTTTTTCATAACAGTGAAGGTAGAAGCTTTAAAGAAGAGGAACATCAGCAGTTTGCTGACAAAAGAAGCCTTTGAATATGAGCAACGGCAGTCTATTTATTGCATACTAACTAAAATTCTCATGCATAATTCACACTTGATTCTGATATTGTAATTTCCACTGTAGAGAATTACTGTTGTCTCCGGATATAAGGAAAACATATTGTTGCAATGGGATTCTTTCTGCAGAAGTGCTGACTAAAGAGTTTTGTGGTGGATCTGCGCTTTTATTTGAGCTAGAATTCTTGGCACCCAGAAATGAAAATTTAGTCCACTCAAGCATTTGATTACAGAATTCCCTATCTTCTCAAAAGATAAGAGATCTTTAAGAGGAAAACAATTATTAGGAAAATGTGAGCATTTGAAAAAATATGCACTTGAGGCTCTAACAAATAATGAAGTTTTAGAAAGGTCTGGCCTGTAGATTCCGCAAGTTTGCTGTCTTTTCTCCTTCACTGGCCTTTTGAAATGCTCATCCCAGCCTTTGAAGGAGGAGGTTGTCTGCTTCATTGCTTCTGCAGGCATGGTCACTGTACATGCTGAGAGCTCCTTATATCCATCCATTCCCTCTGTACTCTTCTCATGTGTTGCTCGTTTGCCAGCCACCTCTGCCTCAGCCGTTCCCCCAGTCTTCACACCACCTCTGCCATGATTTGGGCTCTGCATGCTCATCTTGTTCATGTACACATACTCTTTATCTTATTCTCAGATGAGATGTGCACAACATTTCTTATTCCTGCCATACTCCTCCTTGTGGAGAGGTTGTGATGGTATTAAAAATTCAGTATAAGGTAATTTTTTCCCAGCCATGCCAAATAAAATATCAGCTGATGAAGCTTTTTGCTGTGTAAATGATGAGATTTGAGAGTGAGTTTGAGAGGACAAGGAACCATCATAGGATGGAATGATGGCACAAACCATGTTAGAAGAAAAATAATCTGTTATAAAGCCTGTTGGGAGAATAATTTATACAATTTTCTTATAAGCAGGAGGGGGTATGACTGTTTACATGGGTTGATAGGACAAGGGGGAATGGTTTTAAATAAGATGGGGAGGTTGAGGTTAGATATTAGGAGGAAGTTTTTCACGCAGAGGGTGGTGATGCACTGGAACAGGTTGCCAAGGGAGGTTGTGGATGCCCCGTCCCTGGAGGCATTCAAGGCCAGGCTGGATGGGGCTCTGGGCAGCCTGGTCTAGCTGTTGGCAACCCTGCACACAGCAGGGGGTTTGAAACTAGATAGTCATTATGGTTCTTTTCAACCCAGGCCATTCTATGATTCTATGATTCTATGATTCTACGATTCTTCCAAAAATTCTACAGGAGGCTTGAGTCAGAAATGGCAAGGCAAGCATCTCTCTGTGCTGGCACCTGAGCTTCTGGAGAGTGACCTCATGAAGTCACTGGACAACAGTGTGCTTAGTACTCTTGGACAGAGGCATTCAAATCAGCTCAGGGCTGTTTGTCACAGTTAGCCATTTTGAATTTTTGCTTGGCTTCAGTCAGGATCCAAAATGGAATAAATTGTTCCAGCACGAAAAAAAACAAATGCTACATTACAATGGTGGATTTGCCACCATTGTAGCACTTGTAATTTTCTCCTCTTCCTCTCTCAACCCATACTTGTACTCAATAAACTTTTAATTGTAGACCGAACATGGAAAGAGGATAGAGGAACGAGAAGAAATGACAGGTTTTCAAAGGTTGTCATTTTTTGCTAATGATCAGATGTATAAGACACAATTTGCAGGAGGGAAAGGAAGGAACTCTGGGAGCTACCTTACTGTAAAAAAAGACACAGAAATTTCCTCCTATCATCTCTTAATTCCAAACATTTGTTGGTTTTTTTTCGAAAACATTTTTGGGGTGTTTTTGTAGCAGCAGTAAAGGAGATTCTGATGGGATGAAAAAACTTTTTTATTAAAAATAAAGGTAAATCCCCTGAACCCACATGCTTGCCCTCCAGTGGCTGTAAAACTTTGCCTTACTGGGGGAAGCGTCTCTGGAAACAGTTGTAAAATGTTAGCAAAGCCACCACAGGGATTCCCTCTACTGTAACTCCATACTCCACAGAACATTTCTGTCTCTGTACACACAAGTCCCAGGACAGCTGCAAAGTCAGCCTAGCGGAAATTAAGTTCACAAATTAAGCTTCTGCAAAAATAGGAACTGCATTCCATATCTGAAGCTAATATCCAGAAGTAAGGGCTTGATTCTGACAGAAGAAAGACACCTGCAAGTCCACTTTAGATCAGTCTATATTAAACTAGTCCCTTTTGAGCAGTTTCAGCAAAAACACTTCAAATTTAGCTGGATTTGGAGGTCTTGGTCCCTTTTCACCCCAGAGCCAGTGTGTACGGGACAAGGTGAGGTTGACTCAGGGAAGCTCTTGCACTGTACTGGGTTAGGGAGCACGATGCCACAGAATGCAAAGTCAGTATCTCAATATTATTTTCCATTCTTGACAAAATGGAATTTCTGTTAAAAAAAAAACGAAAGAAAGAAAGCTGGAAGGAACATTCCTCAAGAGGCACTGTCCAGCTATCTTCTTTGTTAAGAGAAAGAAAAAAAATGGTTTCCAGAACAGCAATTCCTTGAAGGCCACCCAGATGCTGAGCAGCACGGCAGCTGTGCATGTGATCAGGTGGCCAGCTGCTGTCTTTAGGAGACTGTAGGCTGCACTTTGCCTGGCCTTTCCTCCTCAGCATTGCTTGAAGGCCCATGAGTGCATGCAGCTGTTGGGTACTGGGAATGCTGGGGTGGGGATACCCCTAATGCCAGCCAAATGCAAATGGTGTGCCCGCTTCCTAAAATGCGGGGCCATCGATGGGCTGTAGTTCTGAGGGTTTCTCCTTTGGGAATAGCTTCTTAGCTCCAGTGCTGTGCTCAGCAAATGTTCAGAGACAAGCAGCAAAGCCAGGTTTCCTGGTGCTGCACCACTTGTTTGCTAAATGGATAGTCTACTCATAGACAACAAAGGGTGATTTTAACATAAATCTGTGGCAAAACATACAGAAGGTAATCATACAGGTGTCTTGGGGAAGAGTGGTAATCATCCATAATTTTAATTTGTTGAAAGAAAAATATTTTTTGAGGAGATGCACTAATTTTCTTATTCTTCTTTTGTAGATCACCAGATTAAAAATTGACAGAAACCCTTTTGCTAAAGGCTTCAGAGATTCTGGGAGAAACAGGTAAGGGAAGTTTGTTTGTGCATTCAAACTGATCTTTCTCTCCTCGATGTGTGCACAGGGCATGTACTAAAGACCAACAGCAGCATTTTCCAACACTAACTCAGTTTTACAAGAGCAGTTTGCCTTAGACTGGTTCTTAGAGGATCCAGAAGACTGTTTCACTTTGCCAAAACAGACACGGTAATGATGGTTTCCTTAGAAAATATTTTCCAGGCCAGCCAGCTGGACTGACCTGTTTCTCTTCAGAAGCTTCCACCTGTGCTGCTCTTCTTTCTGCCTGGAAGCAGAGGGAAGCTTTGGTCTTGCAAACCCAAAACCCCGAGAGAGGGTTTTACATACTATTAGACCTGTCAAGACAGCATCACTTTCCTTTTTTACATCTTTTTCTGTGGCTGTATATTTTTGCTGTTGGATTTTAATTAAATATTGACTTTTACCTCTGTATCTTTTCCATAATCACTATTTTTCAGGGTATTTTATATACAATTTGCTGATTTTTTTTTCTAGCTTAATAATGAATTCATTATGCTTATTTCTATTTTTTTCCATGTTTCTCTGAACTTTTCTATTGTAGAACATGATCAAAATATTCTTTAGCTTATCTGATAGGCTTTTATATATGTATTACTGATATGATACTACGATACACAAAATATTAGGTTAAAAAAATGAACTTGTGGAGATACTGTAGAGCTTCTCAAAAATTTATGTGGCTGAAATAAAGAATACAGATGGAAAATTAGGAGACTGCAGTTTGGAAAATGGACAAATAGATGAAAGGCTAATTCTCTGCAAAATAAGGAATGATATAATAAAAGGGATCTAGACTCTTCTACTTTTTTTTTATTATTATTACACATTTCTATCTTTTAGCCAGACTCACCTTTAAATTTTCACAGGAAATTCCAAAACTTGGAGCACAAATGCTTGCTTTACATCAGAAGATAAGTCTGACTTTTTAAAAGGTTTTCAGGATAATAGGGCAACGACATACTGGTTTTGAATCATTTCAATTTTTCTCTGGTGATGTCAAAGTTTTTCACTTTATGCTATTAAATTTTGTCCATTTTTTAATGAAAAGATTAAATAGAACATCTTAAACACTACTTAGAATACTTTATATTTTAATAGATCAGTGTAAAAGCAGAAACTTTAATTGAATAATCTTTTGTATTAGTAGAAGACGTTATGGTGCCATGCACAGCTCCAACAGTGTGCAATATTACACACTGTAATAATATTTCAGTTTTACGAATGATGTGGGCATCCTTTAAATCAGCACGACAAAGGCTTTTAACATTAAATTAATGATGAAATTGAACATATATGACTACATTACAAGAGCACTAGGGTTGTAAAGCAAGGCTCTGAGTGTGCAGGCCAGAGCACAAGTTGTGTGCACAACCTTCATTTGCTGTCCCCATGGGCATCATGATTCAGTCTTTACTTGCATGGTCCCCTTGAGTGCTTTCACCAGGACTGCTACTTCATTCATGGTTTGCCTTAGGAAGCCTTCAGTGAGTTGGCAACTCCCCTGTGTTTTCCATCACCCATTTAGATACATCTTCACAAAGGCGATGTCCTACTCACCCAGGGAACTTTCTAGGTCCCAACTCAAAGCTGCTTTGTGAAAAAACATTACAACCCTTATTTAATCCCCATCAAGAGTATTAGTTCTGATATTTAGGGTACACATGCCTTTTACTCTGCTCTCCTTCCCTGTGTGGGGGAAATAGCATGTGCCCCTGTACAAGGTCTTCCCTGTTTGCAGCTGCAGCTGCACTGGAGGCTAGGCTCAGAAGGGGGATTGATGCAGTTCCAGGTCCATGGTGGGCTCGATGAACGTGGAAGGCATTAATAAGGTCCAAGCCCAGTGAATTTGGACAGTTTCCTGAAAAGGTTGGGAATTACTGATCTTTGTAGCTCATTGATTTAAGAAAGGGCAGGAAATTGCTACATGGCTGCAGCTGTGGGGAAGGCTCAGTAAGGCTCTCTGCTGATGTAAAGAGGAATTAAAATCTTTAAGGTATTACACATCAAAGAGAGGAGCCTGAGGCTTTAGGAAGAAAAAACAGGCGAAGGTATTTGCAAGCATATATAAGCAGCTAGGCGCCTGCCTCACAAGCAGCGGTCTGGCGAAGGTTGTACTGCTGCTGTCAGCTAGCGGGGGATGCTGGGATGCTCAGCTGCTACCTTTCAGGGGGACACATACATAGGTGTACATGTAGGAGGGAGAAAATCAGTAAGATCCAAGCTGCATGTGGAAAGGATTCATGAAATGGGATTTTTTTTTAACTGTGCCGGATGCTTCCTCTTCCCCTAATGAATTTAAATCCCACCAGAATCACTGGCCAATTGGTTTAACAATCTCTGCAGCTTCCTGCATCCTCACACCTTTGGTCAGCTACAGCACACCAGGCTGTAGCTGGAGAAAGTCCCACTGAAAATGTGGGGTCATTTGAGAAAGGGACAGTTTGTGAAGCAGGAAAGTAGTATATCTGTCCAAAGGGTTTTCTGTATGAGGTCTTAAGAAGAACCCAACAATCTGGTACTAGTAGGGGCCACAGAATGCTTGACACTGCTCCAGGGCATCCCAGCCACATCTGGATGCTGAACCACAGCCATGGGTAGAGTTTGCCAGCAAATGATAAAGAAAATACAAACACTGGGAAATACAGCGCAAGGTGAAATCCTAGGTCACTTTTTCACTAAGACTTTGCCTTTCTTCTTTGTGTTGAGGCTTTTCCACGAAACAGAGAAGGATGATTTTCTTTCACTCATTTCTTATTCACTCATATCTTATTGTTTTACTGTTATAGCCTTCTGCAGAAATTATGGGGTTGACTATTTTTCAAATTAAATTCCATTCTAAGTATTTCACTTGCATCAGCTTGCAGTTTTCCTGTGTTTCCTTATGAATGAGGTCTGCCTTCATTAGTACAAGAGTGTGTTGAAAACCTGCTGCTCTGGAGACATCCCATCACAGTATACTACCTTTATATGTGTGAGGGAGTGATCTTGTTTTGCATCCCCTCTTGGATATCCCTCACTTGTTTGCATGGCTGCCTTCCTTCACAGTGCTTTTGATGGGAAAGGGAGCAGTGAAGTATTTCAGAGGGAAGGATGCAAATAGCTCAGCATCTGAGCTTTTTTGAAGACTTTGAACACACAAGCTATACTAACCAATGCTGTTCAGCAATCTAGCCATCAGACTTGATGGGTTAGACAGCTAGCTTGAGTCAGGAAGCCTAGGCTTAGTTACCTCTTAATAGATGAAGCATCTGTAAAAGTGAAACAAGAGAGCTTGGCTCAGTGGTGAAAGGACACCAACATAAAAGAGGTTCTTCTCTAAGAGGGCAGTGTACTTACAAGCCAGGTATTAATTGTTTGTTTTCCTGAACTTCAAGAGATTGAGAAACAGCATTTTTGACATACGGACATCAGCTAGCCAAATGTGTAGTGGTGCAGGTTTAATACCACAGAACCTATTTTTGGAGACTGAGTAGAGTTCATTTGGTGGTGGGATGCTTAGGGGAGCTCCATATGCAGGACAAAACCAGGAGAGACAGACTGCAGAACCCAGTGAGGTGAGGGACGAAAAAAACAAAGCTGAAGGCAAGCAACAACACTTTTGTGGGCAGCTGAGGTGAATAAAAGCTGTTTGTGCTGGAGGTGCTCTTAGAGCTTTTGTCTAGGGTAGGAGAGCCAGGAGGATGCTTGGAGCCGACGGTTTGGCCTCCCTCATGAACAATGAAATGATGACCTGCATCCCGCATGCAACAGGAATGGCAAGGTCAGCCATATGGGATGGATTATGAACATGCACAGATAGCTCGTACATCTTTTTTCATTTTTCAGACAATGGAACTGTTTCATTTATTGCCTATTATTAAAACTTTATAGCACTCAGAATAATTTAAAAAAATGAATGAAAAAGAGAGAGCGAATTTTGGATACCTTTTAAAGGACTGACCTTATTAAAATAAAGCTGGCAGCAAGTCCTCTTCTTATACTTTCTTACTTCCTTCATAAAGTTGTTGTGAGAGGGGAGTGTTTATGGCCTGATAGGCAGTTTGAAGTCAGTTTTTCAGTGCATTTTTTTGGAAGAGAAAGTGGATGCCACATGGGTAATTTCAGCACATTTGGTACCAGCAATCCTCACTGAAGACCAAGAGAAACTGCCCAGAATTTCAGAAATTCTGAAAAGAATTTTTTTTTAATCAGCATTTACTGCTGTTGCAAAATGTCTCTCCACTGGCAAACTGAGGATTGTTTTTCCCTGTAGGGAATAATACACACACAGAATAGCACTCCACTTTAGCCTAGGAGAGTGTTCTCTTTCTGTCCTGTGGTGGAAGCCTGTGAGGAGAGGGGCCCCCAATGGCATCTCTCATTCCCCGGCGTCCTCAGCAACAGAAAGAGTAGAGTCCAGTCCCTGAAAGAAGTACATTATTTCTGATTTCTACTTTTATTTCTTCTTTTATTATCTCCTGACCATTCTCCCTCTCTCTCTACCCTTTTCTTCTTTTTTTTCTTTAGAAATGCAAATAATACAGTACATGAGAGAGCTGTATTGATACAAAGGAAAGATCTAGACTGAGAGCTCTAATTGCTAGGAAGCTTAAACTTTGAGTCAGTCTGAGTTGTAAATGATTCAGGGGCAATAGCTTAATGTTTCCTTTGACTAAAGCCCATTAGGGGCTGGATTTTACTGGAATGGAGTAGAATTATTTAGGCTGGAAAAGACCTTCAAGATCAGCAGGGCATTTTATGCTCCCAGGATATATGGTCCCAGAAAGTCCTCCCTCAGCATTTGGGCTGGGGATTGTTTCTTGAGGCTGCAGAAAGGCATCAGTCTCCTCCTGGCTGTGTCAAGAAGCAGCTGGAGTCTACATGTGTGTGGCAGAGGAAATCCTGGGAGTGGTCCGGCAGCCTGCGAGTTGCTTTTTGCACACAGAGCCTGGCTTAGCAGATGGGCTCACACTCAGCACTGCCTCGTTGTCTCCAAGCTCCATGAGCTGGCAGAGGCCACTGTATTAACCAGATAGTTTTGATGTAACGTGCTCAGTGCTAGTGTGAGATTGCTATGCAGAGATGTCTTCTGTTTCTACTTCTAACAGCTTAGCAGCTAATAAACACCATGCAACAACCTCTCTTCTAAACCTCCTCTTAAAATACAGAGTTTGGTTTGCCAGCTCCAATGTATTTAAAGCATCTGAGCTTCCGGGGAGACTTTGGAAAGTTAACTAAGCGAGAGAACGCACGTGCAGAAAGACATTTTCAGAAGCAAAAGGCAGCTCCAGTATCAGCTCAACATTTGATGAGAGGCTCTGGGGATGTTAAAGCCTTTTGCATTGAAAGGGGATACGGTCTCGCATTTGACAAAGCATCTCTAGTTGTGTTAAGCCAATGCAAGGGCTATAACCTCCTGCAGGAATGGAGGCAAGGAGAGGCCTTGGGAACAGTGCAAGGTTCAGTGTCCACAGAGGGGAACTTTTGCTAGGAAGAAGCCTTAGGATACTGTCTCATAAAGAACAGAGAGGGCCCTCTCTTGGTAACGCACCTATGTCCTCAGTGAGCTCATGGAGTTAGAGACTTCCAGCAGAGCTAACATTTTGCAGTAGAAAAAAACCCACAAACCTGAGACCCCAGCCCTTTAAGAGGAAAAGCTCTTCTCACTTGATTTTTGGCTTTTTCTCTTTGGTATTTTCTCTGTGGTGAGTTATAGACCCAAAGCAGAGACACCAGTGTCCTTTTTATAAAAAGCCTCATACTGCATTTCTGGTCAAAATACAAAACCAACAAGATTCCTTTTTGGATGACTTCCAAAAGCCCCCCAGAACAGTGTCCAGAAGTGGGAATAACAGGGAAGGTCCATTCATAAAAACCCTCTCAGATTCTGTAGGCTGAATCTCTGACCTGCCACGTTTGTATGTATGACAGCTTGCTTCCGTAAAGTGTTTAAGCCACCTCTGTGATAAACTATGCTTTGGGGGCCTGCCACTTGTCCCCTGGAAAGCAGAATAGAAGTTCAGAATCCTTGTTAAAAAAGAAAAAGGTACTGGAAGACCATTAGGATCTGTAGAAGTCTTGAACTGGGGAAATTTTGTTTTACTGCAGCAGCCAGCACCTGCACAGGAAGGCTTGCTGGAGGAATTCACAGTTGCCGAGGTGACCTTTTGGTGGCCACTGGCTGCCTGTCAAAGTGAGGTCAGAGCCCTTTTCCCCTGCGCCAGTACCCTTGCTGGCTGACTGACGTTCTTCTTGCTTTATTCCATCCCACAGGACAGGGCTGGAGGCCATCATGGAGACCTACGCCTTCTGGAGGCCCCCTGTGCGCACCCTCACCTTTGAGGATTTCACCACCATGCAGAAGCAGCAAGGTGAGCGTACAAAGGATCTGCAAAGCAGGAGAAGAGCATGCGGTGATATGCTCGGTTTTGCCAGGAGGTCACACACCTTGCTGAACTCTTGAAGCCTGTGAAAGGACACAGGGAGGGTGGATGGCAGCTAGGAGACATCGGACAGACTGTACATTATGAGGCGCAGTGCAGCTGTCTCACCTTCCTGGTGTCCTCAGAGCTCAAGCATGGAGTAGGAAGGAGTGCAGCAATGGGTACACCAGTCCACATGCATGGCGTGGGTTGAGTTAAACACAAAGACAGACAGAGGCAATGTTCCAGCATGTCAGATGCACTGATAACCATTTATAGTTAGAGTTTGCCATTTGTGCGGAAATACAAGGGGAAGGAGCCTGCGTCCTTTGGAAGCTTCAGGAGGTCAGAAATATGCACACCTCCCCCAGGCTCACACTGCCTCACTTGCAAAACCCAGTAGCCTTGCTGGAGAGACTTTCTGTTAGTATGAGGCTGGGAAGAATTATCGGGTAGCCCAAGTGTTTTCCAGTTGTTTATGCTGTGTCTTTTCATGGCTTCTGCCCTTTATATCCCTCATTTGTTAAACAGGGCTTTCATCTCTAGTTTCAGGCTGCGACATCGTTTTTATTTTGTGCTGATAGGATTCACCCACTGACTTTGTTGTAGTTCTTTCTAGTTAAAAACACAATCATCACTGGGAACAGAGGTATCACTGCAACCTAATTCTTTTTTCCCCTGATATAAACACAACAGAAGAAACAAAGCAAAAGTATCTTTAGATGTGACACCTGTGAGGTTAAACAGTCAGAAATAAATGGGTGCCAGGTGTAGCCGAGCACATTCTCTGGCCTCTTCAGTTTGAGCTGGACATCAAACCAAATCTTCCTTCCAGACCTTGGATCCACCTGGAGATGATGTATTCTGCTCCAGAGAGAGGCTGGGGGCTGCCCACTGGGGATCCAGCACAGCGTGGGGGGCAGGAGATGTTTTGCAGAAGCTCAGAGGTGTGCATCGAGGAGCACTTGCAGCGGGGTGTGCGGTCAGAGATGGGTTAAAGTAGGGATTCAGAATGGTTTTCATCACCCACCTAAATAGAAACATAACAACCTCTCCTCCTGGTCATCCTTGCTGGAGCAGCCTCTCTCCTCTGGCAGCCGGCTGGCCCAGCTCACCTCCTGTCCGGGCTCACATGGCTCCCTCCCCTCCAAGTGGTTATCAGATAACATCCTAGTGGCAAGTCCAGCTCTCGCTTACGTGGTAAGGTAATATTAGGAAAGGAAAATATTTAATGTATTTTTAGCTTGTTTTAATATAGTTTGGCAGCTGAAAAGCCAGGAAGCGAGCCAGTACCCTGTGACCAGCCAGCTCTGTGCAGACCACCACCACTGCACTATAGATCAGTGAGAGCAGGGCAGCCCTAAATAAAGCTGTGTCCACAGGTTGGTCTCAAAACTTTATAATTTACTAGAAAACAGTGAGTACTCTTGAACTCTACGTTTACCCAAATGAAACATGCCCAAGTTAGTGCATCAGAAATACTCCCTGCACTGTAGTGCTCCTCTTTCCAGTGATTCCTTTGACACGCTGAACCCTGGTCTCAGCAGTAGGTGCAAAGCCAAGGTACAAACACACTCTATTTTAATTCCTGGCTATGAGAAGAAAATCAGCTGCTGACGCCCGGCACCAGCAAGGAGTGCTCCAGGGCTGGCTGTAGGAAACTGCCTTGGGGTTACAGGAGGCTGTGGGAATGTGTGTTGTCCTTCCTCACTTCTCCTCTCTGCTGTGGCTTTACATGATGCCTAGATGTGCCCACTGCAGCTTGAGAAGTGCACGTCTACTGCACTGAGTTGAAATGAAAGCAGTAAAAGTGCCCTTGTGCCTAGAAAGAAATAGATGAGGAGCAAGTTGTGGTTGTTCAGGCTGCAGGGGAGAGGGGGAGGACATAATGGCACTGAAATAAGATGCTGTCTGCGCTGGATAGGAGAAGAAGTAACAGGCTCCAGTTGCATGAAGTCTAGCAGAATGCTGGAATAGATTCCTGGCAGGAACTGTGGAATTCAGCCCTAATTTTCTACGGATGAGTACCCCTTACTGTGGTAGGAAAAATGATGCTTTCTGAGACAGAAGCTTGGGACTTTAGCAGTGTAAATAGGGTTCGTTTTCTGTTTTCCTGCTGGAATTTTACATGTTGAGGATTATTATGGATTCTTACCTTTTCTTTTGCCCTTTGGTATGTTTCTATGAAATAAATGTTTTATCTGCCTTTTCCAAAATAGATTTGTCAGATAAATCTAACTGAATTTTCTGATTGGGGCGGAACTTTGTCCAATAGAAATAACTGGATAGCTGTGAAAGATTTTTAGAGCATTTAGCTTAATGCCACATGTGCCAGCTTGAAAAAGTTTGCATGTTTGAAGAAATGAGTAGCAGGTCAATCTCAAAGCCAATGAGTAAATAGGAAAGCTGATGATAAATGTGAAAACACCACCCTATGAGGACAGTCTCAGTGTTTCTCTGTGGAGACTATCTTGTGGACTAATCAGTCTGGAATCAAATAAAACTATGCATTTGCTAAAAGGTACAAATCTCATAATAACTGCAAAGCCAACAGTGATGATGGGGATAAGGGAATGAAAGGTAGGGATTGCTTGGTAACCTGCATGCATTCAAACAAAGCCTGGGTTTAAATTCAGTCAGATACAATATCAGGCACCTAGGAACAAAATGTAGGGTTTACATACCTGCAGAGTGTGCTGGAAAGCACTGGCACTGACAAAGATTTGGAGGTCATGGTGGATAAGCAATGATAAACAGGGACATGCAATCTTTGTTGTAGAAAAAAGAAAATAATGGGAAGCAGTTGGGAGAAAATTTCCTGGCTGCAAACACTATAACATCGTCTTCTACTGTATGTATTTTTGAGGGTGGAAAGAAATTAATTAAGGGGAAAAAAAAATAGAATGATTTATTGGCTGGAGCAAATGCCTGAGAATGGAAGCTCAGTTTGCATAGTTAATCAAAAAGAACATGAAGAACTGAATGCTTATGGCCAGTGCTATCTTGCAGAGAAAAGAATACGTGGTAACTTCCTGTCACTGGGTAGAGTCTTGTAACTGTGGTTTCCATGTTTTCATGGCACAACTGTGTGAAACGCTTATTTCAGGTGGCTCTGGTTTTTCAATTCTAGCTGAATGTTTATCCCTTTTTTGGGGAGGTAATGCGATAAGCAGGGCATAAGTTTCCTCCCATCTATTTTCTGCATACAATTAATTGTTCTACAGATTTTTATGTCCCTTATCTGTGCTTCTCACCATGAATAGAGACAGTCATTTTATTTCTTTTCTACTGGGAGGTTTTCCGTGTCCTTAATCATTTCTTAAAAACATGTTTGCACAGAGTATTCCAGATACAACTACATGATACAATTATCTAAATATATTATCATTTTTTCCACATTAGCTTTTCTCTTGTTTAACATGCATCCTAGAGTTTTGCTCATTGATTTGGCCCAAGCTATATGTTGAGTAAGGGCCACAGTGACACAGAGAATCAATATCCAGAGCACTGGATGCAGCTGTTTCATACAGGGATTAAATAACTTTCTGATTTACACAATGATAGGTTTCAGCTGCCACACAAGCTGGAGGGCCTGATAGTACAACCACTCACACAGATGCCTAATGACTGGTACCAGCAATGCACAAACTTTACTTCCACGTCTTTCCAGTGTAGTAAAACACATCAGTAGGTCTCCATAGCTGTGTTATCACTGTGTAATCCTACCAAAAAGAAGAACATGCCATTTCTGTTAGTGAACCTTCCTGGCCTGAGCAGAAAATCTCTTTTGGACCACGTAATGCAAAAGTCATCACAGCTTTACTTGGGCAAGTACCATTTTTGACAGCATCACAGCAGAAATCCAGATAGTATTTTAAAGAGTCTCCCCAAACAAAACCTTACAGATGCTCAGAAAACAGCCGTTCAGGAAAGGCTGACCTTCTGGAGAATGATGTCAGCCACTCTGCAGTCTACTTATTAGAAGGGAAAAAGGGGGCTTGGGATTATTGAATGCACATGGCAATGAGATGTGGGGAAAGCCAAGAATCTATTAAAGACTTTAATTGGAATATATTTTCAAAATTTAGCTTGAACTTCATCCAGATTCTCATTATTAAAAGTATGTGGCTCAGTTTCTCAATTTTAACAGGGAACATTAAGAAAAAAGAAGAGAAGGGGGATAAGAAAATAAGAGTTCCAGTAACTCTGGATTGTGTCACTTTCCAAGAGTAAAAAGAGCCATTGCTGTCTCCCATATGATATATAGTTTCCCACAGGATGCTGAGATGAGCAGATTGCTATCAGTGACTGTAAGCTTTGCCAGGATATAGGGACTAGAAAGACACTGTGACAATACTAGATTAGTGATCAGCATTGGAACCTTACTACAAAAGCCGACAACTTAGGCAAAAAGTTAAATCAAATGTATCTTGGCAACTGGTGAAAAGAATCACCTTCCAAGCAAGAGTTCAGATCAAGCATGAGAGTCATATGATGTGATATATCAGCTAGCTTACAGCATATAAAATGTAACTTCTCCATTAAATCATTATTTTGATACACGTACACCAAACCCAAAAGAGTCAAGCTCCAAGCACTAAACTCTAAAGGCTTCTTTTCAAATGGTGTTTCCTCAGTTGACTAGGTACCTTTGCTGAGGCCCCTCTACCACTTATTTTCAGTAAATTCAACATGTTCTTCTTCGGATTGAACACCTCTGTTGATCTTGCCCTGGGAATCTCAAGTATAGAATCACAGAATCATTAAGGATGGAAAGACCACTAAGACCATCTAGTCCAACCATCAACCCATCACCACCATGCCCACTAAATCATGTCACTATGTCAAGCCATTTTGTTAAGGCTTTGAGGAAGGAAATGCTATGCCATGGCAAAGTCTGACAGAAAAATGCAGAGCTTGCACAGCAGAAATAGATGACGCTTACATCAGCTTTGTATGTCAACATCTATTAGGCAGCCAGTGAAATCATCCTTAATGGATGTTGATCTTAGCACCATAAGCTCAGAAGTGGTCTAATTGGGCAGATTAGAGGCAAAGTACTGTGCTTCTCTCTGGCAAGAGAGCTGTTGCTGTCGCTGATAGGATAGAGCAGCATGCATATGCAAAGTGGCATTTGAGTACAGCTCTACCGTCTCCCTCTGAGAGAGATTATCATAACACTGCAGTCTTGTGCTGACAAGGATATGCACAAAAGGCTCCCTCTCCTCTGTATGGGATAGGTTCAATCCACTCATTTACTGCTGTAAAGGAGCAAAATTTTCTTGTAGTAGCAGTGAGTCCAAGCAGACCTTAAGGCTGCATGATATGCTAGCAGATGGGAGACAGATATTCTGAACAGAGGTGTTGTTGATTTTTCAGCTTCTCTGTCTGTAAACATTACCCTGATTCTTCAGGCAGTGCTGCTGTCTTGCCAAGGTTTGCCTGTACTGCTTGTTGCTCATTTCTCCTTCGGTATACTGTTCTTCTTGCTGGACATCATGTTCAGAGAGCCACACTGATTGCACTCATCTACAAACAAAATGATGAATGCACAAACATGTATTGGTGTCAAGCAGAGGCAAGACTGAGCCCTCCAGAACTTGACTTCAGAGACATTTTGAGGCAGAAATATCCTTTTGGCTTTATCTGAGATCCCAGACCCCCAAAATAGTGTCTCCCAAGAGAGTAGAGCTGCTGATGTCAAAGGAAGCTGGATAACCCGTGAATACATCTGCTTGGCCACTTGCCTCCTGACTGCAGCCATCGATTCTTTCAGCAATGCCACCAAGATAATCTGGATGCTGCTTCCCTTTGGAAATTAGTTGTGAATGGTCCAGGCTATTGGCAGAGTTCAGACATATGAGTTTGGTCTCAATTATCCTCTTGAATCTTTTGAGAGGAGGTTGGAAACAGAGTAGTTTTTGCCAGAGTTATTGAGATCAAGTTCTGGTTTCAGCTGCATAATTCAAATGGCCAATAGATTGCCTCATCTAAATGAAGCAACAGATTACAAATGATCCCAGCTCCATCCTGGTAGAACAGCAGACAGTTTTTCTTCAGGGAAGCGGTGTTGCTGGTGCTCCAAGATCTCATCTTCCACAGTTAAAAGTTAAAATACACTCCCAGATGTGACATGAAGGTCTGTGAGTCAAAGTTTTTGCCACTCCTTCGTGACTTGAAAGGAACCTGGAGCACTTTGTTATTTCAGATAGGTTTTTACCCTGAAGTCTAATTGCTGATGCCTAAATTTCTATTATTCCATCAATCTTGATCAGATTTCCCCTGAGCATCATGGTGTTTTCTTACAAGTAGAATATGCTGTGTACTTTGAACTTGACACAATGCTTGACACATTTTCCCTTGATTCAGAAATTTTGAACCACAGTGTTTTTATGGGTTTAAGTGGGTTTTTACTGTATTTTTTACTGCTGAAAATGCTGAAGCTTCCAAGGCCTATGCTGGACCAAAGCATGCTCCATCAAGAATGGAAAAAGAGGTTCTCAATTCAGTTTACATTTGTCACCACCAAAGAAATCACTATGATGTCAGTGAATCTCAGTTGCAAATCTGAAACATCTTTTTTCAAAGTTATTTGCCTCTGTGATGACTTTCATAGAGGTTTGCGAGAGTCCTTTTCTGCATACTTTTCCATATATCATCTCCTGGTGTAGGTTCCACTCCATGACACAGACATCAATGTCTGTGCACAGATGATAGTTGCAAAGGTGAGAAACAGTGCATAATTATCACTGGTAAGCAATTTTCTCCACTAAATTGGGGGCATTATCAGTGTCTCGTACTGGTCCATTTAATGCCTGCCCCTGAAGAAGAGAAAAAGGAAACATTTCTGTAGGAGATGATGTGCATGTTACAAAAGTGGTATAAAATCTGCCCTTCAGCAGTCCATGCACAAAACAAAGCCACATCCTGTAAGTCTTCTCCTGAGACTGTGTGAAGCTGGCCCTAGAAAACTGCACTTATATGAGGAACAAAAACCACTGTACTAAAGATAGCCTGCAGGGAACAGGAAAGGGAAGTTGTCTCTTTTGGGAAAACTCTCTTGGTGTTCTGGATATAGATGGGAATGGAAATCAGAAGTCCTGGATTGTAGTTTTTTGGAGTGCTTGTCCACATTAGAAAAAAAATGTTGATTCTCACCATAAGATTTTAAAAATATTTTATCTTGGAGGATGACTGAGTCAAGTTTTATCTCTAACTTGCTGACTGGCCAGATTGGGTTACAGAGTTCAGAAGACCTAAAGAGAATTATTATTATTATTCAGAGTTGTTGTAGATTCTACCATTCAGACTACAGATTCCCATAATTTGAGGCAAATTATAAAATATCTTTCTCTATGTTTTACTAACCTTAAGGATAGTTTCCTTTCATTTCTAACTGTTGTGCACTTTAACATATCTCAGTAGCCATTCTTTTGGTACTAAGTCATATCTCTAAGAACTACAAAATACTCTTAATGTTTCCCCTACCAACACAGCAATTCAACATGAAATTACTTTTGGGGCCCATCTGGGCCTTTAAAAAATTTTACCAGCAGTATCATAATTTGATAATTGGCCAAGGACTCTAGAGAAAAAACAAACAGCTAGACTCTGTGAAAGAAGAAATGGCTCCCATTCCCCTGGAAGAGGAAAGTTTTCATTCCTTGAAACTGGGAAAGAATGAAAGGAGACTGCAGCATGTCACAGACCTGGTGGCCCTCCCCTGTCTCAGTGAGAGACTGAGGAGGAGACATCAAAACTGTTTAGTTTTCCATGGTGGTAAATATGGAACTCAGAAGGGATAGTATTGCCATAGGAATCATAGAATCATAGAATTGCTCAGGTTGGAAAGGACCTTCAAGATCATCTAGTCCAACTACAACCTAACCATACTGCTCTAACAACACACCGCTAAATCATGTCCCCCAGCACCACATCCAAAGGGTTTTTAAACACATTCAAGGATGGTGACTCAATCACCTCCCTGGGGAGCCTGTTCCAGTGCTTAACAACCCTTTCTGTAAAGAAAATTTTCCTGATATCCAACGTAAACCTCCCCTGGTGCAACTTGAGGCCTTTTCCCCTTGTCCTGTCACCTGTCACCAATGGGAAGAGACCAACCCTGCTCTCACTGCAATCACCTTTCAGGTATTTGAAGAGAGCAATGATGTCTCTCCTCAGCCTCCTCTTCCCCAGACTAAACAGCCCCAGTTCCTTTAGTCTCTCCTCATAGGGCATATTCTCCAAGCCCTTCACAAACCTTGTTGCCCTTCTTGGACCTGCTCCAGCACCTCCACGTCCTTTCTGTACTGGGGCACCCAAAACTGAACACGGTACTCAAGGTGGGGCATCACCAATGCCAAATACAGGGGCAGGATTACTTCTCTAGTCCTGCTCACCACCAGGAAAGAAGTGGTGAAGGAAATTTCAGATCTTCTGACGGTTTTAGATTTGAGTACAGGAAAGATAGGAATGGGAGGAAAGACCTCAGGCTGCTGGTTGCATAACCAGCAAGACAAGACAAAAGTTGTCATGAAAAGTGGGAGCAGTAGTGACGCCTCATTTTGTGGTATTTAAACACCTAGAGGTGCAAGTAGGCATCAATGAGAACTGAGGCATGTGTTGCTTGAAGCAGGAATAGATCCAGGCTTGTGCTAGGCCTGGATCTTCAAGAACATGAGAGCAGGTGATGAGAGTGGCACCATCTGGTCTCATTATCAATCAGATCTCCTGGCAATCTGTGCAATCCCTTCCTCATAACCATCTTAGTTTTCCACCATTGGACTAGTATTCCATTTTTGTTCAGCCACCAAATGTACAGTAACTTGGAAGATGAAGTATAAGTTTCTTACGCCACACTTAGGGTATATTCTCATGAGAATACACAATGGGAAAGAAATTTTACTTCTTTGTTCTAATACATTTTCCTGCACGCATACCATCACATTAATTTACTATTGTGTCCAAGAGCAGAATATTGTGAAAACCTGGGAAAGGTTGGGTTCTCCCATGCTTTAGAAAATCCCTTTCTGTATGCATACATGCCCAGACCTTTCAGAAATAACTAAGAGTACATCTGCATGGATAGGCACCTAAGTCTGTGTTCTGTGCTGGCAAGACAGATGCCAGCTCCCGGCCAGCTCAATTTGGAAAGCTGGAGAACTGCATCAGCATGGCTCTGTGCTGGAGTGAATATAAATCGCTTCTCAAGAGGGCTTATTAGCTCAATCAAAGCATTATGAGGAGAACTATGAGTGGCATTAACTCCTTTCTCGCACCATCAGGAGCTCAGACCCATGCTCATTGCCTGGTGAAGATGTCAACATCATAGAGAAGGAGCTGTGGTTCCTCCAGGAGAATGATCAGCAATGCTCTTTTGTGCAGTTGTCTGATGAGACTCTGCTATTGTACAGGGCATGGCCTTGGTGCTCAGACATTCTTGTGCTGACTACAGCTTCAGCTAGTGTTTGCTCTCTTCCTGTGCATTAAATAAGGACTTCAGGGACCAAGAGGTTCGTATGGAAGAACTGGAGGTGATGGAAGCAATTGATGCCTGGAAACATTAGCAAGGAAAATATGCTGCAGTGGAGGCCAAAGTGTGATTTATATGCATCTTTCTGATAAAGAATACTGAGATAAGTTGTGGGTCAGTTGGCTACTGTGATGTCATTCATAAGAGAGATACCAGAAGATTTTCCATGAACAACTGTTTCAGACTCCCTTGGCTCTGATACTCTTCTCTTTACCTCCCTCTTGCCAGAAGGCTCACTTGGCTAACACTGGCTACTGGCAGATGTGTTTTCCAACTACACATTAGTTAGTGTTAGAAGTTCCACATGTGGCCTGCAATGTGCAAAACTGGTCCCATTGCTTTTTGGACACCCTGGCATGCTGAGAGCTTCAGGAGCACTATAGCCCCTCCTTGTAAAGCACATCACACTCTTGAACTGGTTATGTTTGGGTTTGCAGTTTACCTTGAAATTGTCCTTAACACAAGCTCAGGGTACATAAAAGCAAAAGCAAGAGTCTACTTGGAACATGTGGAGATGCAGTACCATTACTAAGGCTTAGAAGGAAGCAGGTGACAGGAAAGAAAGACTGGTCATGAGCTACTTAAGACAAAATTTTTATGACAGTTCTCATTTTATCCAGATGAGAAGTTGTAGGTGCTTTCCTAATTCTTGTAGATAGGTATTCAATTATGGTGAAGATCCCATATTTCTACATTCCATTAACAAGAGAAGGGAACGCTGGTGTGGGAAAGAAGGTTTGCTTTTACATCCCACCATCTCCACGGTGTTTCTCTTCCAGCATAATTTTAGTCTTCTTCCCATCTTCCCACCTCACCCATGATTTCTTAATTCTCATTCCAGTTTGCAGATTTTGACCTTTCTTGCACAGGATCATTCTCCATCTCCTGTTTTCAGAAGTGGTTCTGTCCCTTCGAAGTCAACTTTATTATCACTTGTATGCCCAGACAAAGAGCAGGCTCCTTTCAGGATGGTACCAGGGCTTGATTATACTCTGGACACGATGTACGCAGGGCCAGAAATGGTCTGAAGACCAGACACAATGGTAATTAACCACTTTAGAATCATGGTAAGTGTGGAGGAGAGGAGTACCGTGGCATTAATGGTAAATGTTGTTGGCGCAGGCAGTTATTTCCAGGGGCAATAGTGGGTAGAGAAAAGAAACGGAGGAGAATTATTCAGATTCATTTTTTTCTTGCCTAAATATGGTTTCAGTTTACTTAATCCATTCCTAAGCATAGCCTTGTGTATCAGTTTAACTAGATTGGTTTATGTCCACGCCTTCCATTAAAATGACATACACATCTGTACATCTGAGACTGCAGTGTGGTGTGGATATATTATCTGGGCTTGCTGCCATCTCTATGCATATTTGTCTGACTTCATAACAACTACAGTCCAAGCTATAACTTCACAAAAGCCCAGGTTGCATTTTGCCCATACTTTGTGCTTCCAGAAAATATGAATCAGAATTATCATTGAGAGCAGAGTAGAGCTGTTTGAATTCTAAAGAAGATGAGCTGAGATGAGCCTTGCATGGTAGTGTTTTCCATTCCATAAGGGGTGTAAAGATTATTCTGCAAGTGATCAGAAACTTCAGTATTCTGCGCTATCCTCTGTTGCAGTAGAAGTTTGGCATATCTTGTCCTTAAGGGTTGACATTTGCAGCAAAGCTTTCTTGAAAGGAAGTCATCATATCTGGTATTTATTTCCTTATCATGTTAAAATTACGGAGATAAAGGAAAAGACCTTTTTTACCTTGAGTGTTTCATAATTACTGTTTTGTCACTTCAGAGTTTTATTCTGTTGGCCTGCAAATAGCGACAATTAAAAGCAGAATTGCTGTAGTACCTCCTTGGGGTAACCTGGAACATGCAATTCAGAGTTCCAGTTTGGGAACCATTAACTAATCCTTGAATTTATTAATCAGGGATCCATATTACTTCTGCTGTGTAGCCAAATCCTTGGTTATGCGTACCTTAGGATCATAGTCTCCCTTAATATTATTTACAGATATTTAAAATCTAATGCTCAAGGTAATTGGTGTGTGCTCCTCTCCTGTATAGTTTTCTCAGGTGAACTAAGAGATAAAGGCAGACTGAAATGGAGACATTTTAGTTAATCATATATTCTGCGTATTATATTTCAAGTAGATCATTAAAAATATGTATTTTTACTTATTCTCCAGACACTGTCAACAAATTAGTCACACTCCAAAGTTTGTTCATGAAATATGTGGTGCAAAGAATCAAGTCTAAGTGCATGATTATCTCTGGGTTAAATACATTTCTGTGCTGTATTAGGTTTGTGGTTCTGTGACCTCTGTATTTTGACAGATAATTGATGATGTATGAACTCAGCTGTCTGCCTGCCCTCTCTGTCAGGGGTTACCCTCTTTACTGTAGGGCCAGCATAACAGGAAAATATGTATCTATACTGGTATACCTGAGTTTAAACTCAACTTTAATGAAACTGTTTGTGCAGGAGGACTCACTTTCTTCTGCTGGCCCTATTGCAGTTTTGACAACCTGTAACAGAAAGACAGGGAGAAAGGATATACCTTCTTAACCTATGACAAAAAATTAGCTGGAGATTGTCTGTCAGAGACTTTAAACAAAGCAGGGAATTGTATTTTCTGTAAACAATACATAATTATAAACTCACACAAAAGGTATTTGAACATTGGAGCTACAGTACACTAGCAGGCTTGAGCATTTCAGTGTTATCAATAAGGAAATATAGAGAATCCACGATATTATTTGGAATTTGAAAATTTCACATTAATTCTAATAGATTTGATGCAGTGTTTCTCTTTTAGTCTTCAGAATAAATGACAAGAGTCTGTGGCTTAGCAATAAGCATTCGTTCCCGTGGCTGGTAATGGGAATGACTACTTCGACTTAGCATCATAGAAACATAAGTTTTCTTGATTTTGCCTGGGTCATTGCAGCCAATTCAGGCTGTGCTTATCCAAGGCTGCTTTTCTTCTTGTTTCTGGCTTTTGTTTCAAAAAACAAACAAGCAAACAACAACAACAAAAAACAACAAAAAACATTAATTTCTCAAAGCTCCATTTTTACCCTAATATCCTACTCTGTTTAATACTAGATGGGTTAGGAAGAATCAGACATAATGTGACTGCTTTCTAGTGCCTCTCTTAATTACCTCAGCCATCACCCCATCTCTTTTATTCAGTCTTTCTCCTTTTAGTAGCAGGCCTAGACTGTTCTTAAAACCCTTCTGGTTTTTGTTTCCACAAGACAACGCAAGATAAAGCTGTCCCTTACTTTGGACTATTAATGTGCAATCTCTGCCTTGGTTAAATTTCAGTCGCCCACTCTACCACCCTCTTCTCCATTCCCTTAGTGTCTCACCTGTCATCTTAGAGCCTTTCCAAAATGCTGCCTTACCAGCTGTCGTCCTAGTTTCCCTGATTCCACTGATTCACTAGTCCACTCACTTCACCAGCATCTCTTTGCTCCTTTTATAAGAATCTTTAGCATTTGCTCTCTAACACAGAAATGGAAACTCATGCAAAGAGACCCGTTCAACCAAAAAAAAAAAATTGAAAAAATTAAATGTTTCACACTAGAAATCAGCATTCCATTAAGTGGAGAACCAAAGGTTTGTTTGACCAAAGAAGTTTTCTCTATCTTATAATCTTGACAATAATTATCTCTTCTCAAACTCAGAATTGTGTCATCAGCTTCTTCGTATCCCATACCTTCAGTTAGTTACTGTTCTTGGTGGTATTATGTAGTACTCTTTTCCCTGGGTCAGAACACGTGACTATCCCTGCTGTGCAAGATGACTGACTGTATCATTTGTAACATAAATAATGTATTACATATTGATACTACTGACATGCATAAATATCAATATTTTGTTAACATCCGTGATGCAACATATGGAATCCTTTTTAAAGTTAAAACACATGAGTAAAAATCTTAACATATCCCCTTTGTCAGCTTTGTGGAACAGACTGTAGCTCAAAATTCTGTCCATTCATTTCAGTGTTACTTCTGGCTTAAATCAGCACCACTGCACCACGAGCCGTCTAAGAAAGCTGTTGAACAGTGCAGAAGTCCGACATGTTTTCAGCCACTTCCTGCCACAAGCCCCTAGAGTGGATGATAAAGCATGTTTGCAGCAGGGCCATACAGATTACTGACTAGTGGTCTTCCTGGAGTCCAGGACAGGAGGAAAAGCATATTTCTTGAATGATGGAGCCAAGCTTCCTTGCAGATTTTCCTCCACTCTGTAATGCTCTGTGGCATGCTTGCTTCCCTTTCCTATTTCAAAAGGGAAGAAAACCTCCACTGAAAAACAAAATCACAATAAAAAACAGCAGCAGAAAAGACCAAGGGATGCTATTAATAAAGTGAAGGCCCTTGCCAAGAGGGACTAAGTTTTCCAGCGGCCATTTTACCACCCTTGTTTCTTTATTAAACTAAGCTGTTTCTTAATGAGACTGTCTTGTTTCGTACATGTGATTCCAGGCTCTGAACATCCTCCCATGTGTTTTGTTTTGCAGGAGGCAGCACAGGCACCTCCCCAACAACCTCCAGCACAGGGACTCCATCACCCTCTGCTTCCTCTCACCTTCTCTCTCCATCCTGCTCCCCTCCAGCCTTCCATCTGGCCCCCAACACTTTCAATGTTGGTTGCCGGGAGAGTCAGCTTTGCAACCTCAACCTGTCTGACTATCCTCCATGTGCCAGAAGCAACATGGCTGCCCTGCAGAGCTACCCAGGGCTGGGCGACAGTGGCTACAACCGGCTGCAGAGTGGCACTGCTTCTGCCTCACAGCCCTCCGAAAGCTTCATGCCTCAGAGGACTCCATCTTTGATCTCAGGAATGCCAACTCCTTCTTCTCTGCCCAGCAACAGCAAGATGGAGGCCTACAGCAGCCAGCTAGGGTCCTTCCCCAGCTCCCAGTTTCAGTATGTCATGCAAGCAAGCAACCCTGCATCCAGTTCTTCTTCTTCACACATGTTTGGTGGCAGCCACATGCAGCAGAGCTCCTACAATGCCTTCTCCCTGCACAATCCCTACAACCTCTATGGATACAATTTCCCTGCTTCTCCAAGGCTAGCAGCAAGCCCAGAGAAACTCACCACTTCCCAAAGCACTTTACTCTGCTCTTCCCCATCCAGCGGGGCCTTTGGAGAGAGGCAATACCTTTCCACAGGGATGGATCATGGTATGCACATGATCAGTCCTCCCGCTGGCAACCAGCAGACAGCCAATGCCTGTGACAACAGACAGTATGGTGCTGTTCAGGGCTCCTCCTCACAGATGTCTGTGCACATGGTCTAACCAGCAATGCCTCTCCTTGTCATGGAAGGCAATTGGACCTTCATTGTTTCCATGGATAAACCCATCCTAGTACCCTTTTCCCTTCAAACTTATAGAGGAACTAGTATTGTCATGATAAATTAGAACACAGACCATCTAGGTATGCGCCACCGAACCTCGTGGAAAACCTTCACTGACAGCCATTGCAGCTTGTTGAAATCCAGGGCCTCTGGACCTGGCATGGAGTGTCTGCTCCTTCTGGACATTGCAGAGAGAAGGGCAGGACTTTAATAAGAAGCTGGAGTGAAGAAACCAAATATACAGTTTATGCATTAACTCTCAGCTAGTGTGAGCTCTTGGTGTTGAGGGAGCTGTTTCCTTGTGCCATCTTCTCTGGGTGTTGAAGAAAGGCAGTCTCCCAAGACTTTGTCCTGAAGCTGTACTGCCCATGATGTGCCAAAGCTTTAAAGGCTTTCCCCTTCCTGAACTGTCCCTCGCTGCTGAAGCGGCTCAGCCTGTTTCTGAAGCCATCAGTGACCTGTGGCCCCTTCTACTGTAGCACAGGAATGGCACTGCTGTGTTGGAGCTTCTCTTCCTAAAGAGGTTTCTGTATTTTCACTGCAGCTCTGCCTAACCAGTGTTTTCTTTTTGAGGGTCAAGCCTATCAGTACTCAGTCTGTAGACAGAGATGAGAGAGAAAAATTATTAACTCATAAGTGTGTCTCAGACATGAGCAGGGTTGGAAGCTTCACACAAGCATCTTTGAAAAGATGCACAGGGGGAGAAGGAGATCAGCTCTTACTGACATTACCTAAAGGGATGTACTCAAACCAAAAGAACAAAAGCCTCTGTGGGGAACATACATCCTGTAGCACTCAACTCAATGGGAGGAAACTCTCCAGACTGAACTCATGGGGAAGAACAATGAGAAATGAGAGCACTGCACTGCAGAACAACCGGCCTCCCTCACCTTGCATGTAAGAATTGCCATAGAAAACCAATAGCATTTCAGTAACAATGAGGTCGAGTATTCTCCAACCTCCTGCCTGCCATGGGATCTCTGTTTAACCAACTTTCTTTTATGTTTTATTTTCTTCTGTTTTTTTTTTTTCTTCTTCAAGTCCTTTAAAGTAAGAAAACAATTGTAGCTTGGTGCAAGCTATGCATTTAAGTTGTGTGAAAATGCAAATACCAAGTAACAGAATACAGATATTATTGAGATTTGTTGTGAGGTGTTGTAGATAAATGTATTTATATGCCTAGTGGGGGAGTCAATATTATGAATATAAAAGAGGGCAATAAAAATGGTATGTAAAATATGTATGAAGAAAAAGGTGTATAAAGATTTGCCCTATGCACGGAACTCTGTTTCTAAGTGCCAAGCACAGAATGCGCTAAATAAATCTTTGCAATTGTTCCTTTTGTGTTTTTTATTTTTATTTTTATTTTTATTTTTTGTCTGTGAGGCTTCCTTAGTAGTTTTCTAGAGACATAAGTTTTCAAAGTACTGCCATGCATGCTTTCACTACAGAGGAAATGAAAATATGAAGTCAAGGTGAAGTCCAGGTACAGTGTTTAAAAAGAATGCAAGCATCTGCATGGATTTGTGTTGGGACAGATCACTCAAGAGGAGTGTTAGCAGTTACAAACACTATTCTGCAACTACCAGCCTGGAAATTTGTTTCCCAGGAAGACTTAAATAAATTCTTGATGTTTAATATGAATTAAACCCCCAATATGGATCACAGTCAGATTTCTTGTAATATGAACAACTCTCTCAAGTGGTCTATCAGCTTAAGTAATGTGTAAACATTCCCAGGGAGCACTATTTACAGTAGAAATTCTGTTAATTACTTGGGATTTATTAGATGTCTGCTTTCACAGGAATTGTGTCTTATGGACTGCTAGAATTGTTATTTTGATTGTTGAAGTCTAATAAAAAGTTCTTCAGAGCCATTTTTCACAGTTAATATATACGAATAATAGTTACAGACAATAGTATAAGTTTTATTTCATTTTAAAGTATCATTTTGAGGTATTTGTCAGTTTTTCATTTGCACTGCATGTCACTGAATCACAGAATCATGGGGACTGGAAGGGACCTCTGGAGATCATCTAGTCCAACCTCTGCTGAAGCAGGCTCCCTACAATAGGTTGCAGAAGAAAGAGTCCACATGAGTTTTTAATGTCTCCAGAAAAGGAGACTCCACAACCTCTCTGGGCAGCCTGTTCCAGTGCTCTGTCACTCTCAAAGTCAAGAAGCTTTTCACCAATCTGGTGGCCTTTTATAATGGAGTGACAGCATCGGTGGATGGGAGAAGGGCGATGGATGTAATCTACCTGGACTTCTCTAAAGCCTTTGACAGGGTCCCTCACCACATCCTTCTCTCCAAATTGGAGAGGTATGGATTTGAAGGACGGACTGTTCGATGGATTAAGAACTGGTTGGCTGGATGCAGCCAAAGGGTTGTGATTAATGGTTCTATGTCAGGGTGGAGGCTGGTCACGAGTGGTGTCCCCCAAGGCTCAGTCTTGGGACCAGTGCTCTTCAACATCTTTATCAATGATGATGGAATCGAGTTCAGGTTTGACTCAATCCTGTGGCAACAATTTGTGTAGGTTAACAGTAGTATAAAATGGTATTTCCTTCTGCTGGCCACTTCCATTAAGTAATGCAATTCCCGACCAGGAAAGCATAAAGATAATGAATGATACACACACGCAGATCAGGAATTTCTCTGTTTCACAGCCAGGACACCAAGACACGCTTCAGATTTTCAGAAAAGCTTTTCCAGTGCAACTTTTTCTCTATTTTCAGTGTCTGTTTGGAGATGAGGTCCCAGAAACACACACAATCTTGGCTTGTGGCATGAAGGAGAGTTATTCATCTATGACATGACAGGATGTAGCACCTGCCACCCTTCTTTATTCACTCTCACTTCTTTGAGACTTTAGGGGGAGACTGGGAGAAATGTTGCCTGATTAACTGCTGCCACACATAGAGTCATAGAATCAGAGAATATCTCAAGGTGGAAGGGACCCACAAGAATCATGGAATCCAACTCCTGGCTCCACACAGGACCACCTAAAATTTAAACCCTATGTCTGAGAGCATTGTCCAAACACTTCAACAGACCCAGTGCCATGCCCACTGCCCCTTGCCTGTTCTAGGCCCCAGCCACCCTTTGGTAAACACCCTTTTCCTAATCCCAAACCTGACTCTCCTCTGACACAGCTCCGAGTGCTTAGTTCCTATGGCAGAGCTGCACCAGAGGAGAGAGAAGTGTAAACTCCGCAAGTATTAGGCTGTTCTATATAATTCTCAGAGCAGTGTTTCAGAAAGTTTACTTAATCTTGTGAAACTTTTTAACCCTGGGATACTACTCTTTTATGCATTTCTGACATCAAAGTAACAGCACTTGGCCTATGTTAAGATGATGTTAGGAAGTCTTCCACTTCCCATTGGCACTGTCCTAATTAATGCTGTTAAAACTTGGGGAAGAAAGGAGAGAGGAAGGAAAGGAGAAGTAATAAAGGATTTATCCAAATTCATGCAATAAGCACTTGTGGCCCTGTAGTTATCTCCTCAACACTGCTCCAGGCAGTGCAGGAAGGAGATGGCCTCAGGCAGGGTGGAGGTCTCAGCTTCATGACTTGTTTGAACAGCAGGGGCCAAAAGAAGCTGGCCTCATGTGGCATTTGCTTTCAGGATCCTACTAAGGCCAGACAAGAGCCACTCTTATCTTGCACCCAAGACAGCCACAGCAATCCCATCTCTTCTGCAGCAGCAAAGTTAATGCAACTATTCCCTTTCTCGTGCAGAAATAATGCTTTTCCCCACCAACCCCTTTTGAGCAGAGGTGGGATTTGGACATTTGCTTGGATGCTAGGAAAAGGCCATTTACAAAAGACAGCAGAGAATTTGCATGCACGCAGCTGCCATCAGAAATATTTTTGTATCTGTTGGGTTTCTCCCTGTGATGTCTTGTTTATTTACAAACATTAATGCAGAAGTGCAATGATGGTCTGTCATTCATGTCTGAGCTCACATATTAGTATACCCTGCTCTACTATTCATGGTCTATTCCCAGAAAATATGCCTGCTGTTTTCTGGCTGTGGGACAGACAGCAAGCTTCTGACAGGAGAGATCTTGGTCCCTCAGCATTTTTAAGCAAAGTGATCTAGGGTATTTTCATGAAATTCTAGAATAATAAAGTAACCCAAGTTCATATCAAAATTCAGCATATCTTCCTGTCAGAACAAAAGTCTTCTGCTTCTCCAGAGGAGCAGCTGCCTCTGTATCTTCTTTGATATCTCCTCAAGGCCTCATGGAACTTGCATCCCCTCCACTATGCTCCTCCCCTCTCCCAAGTGGGAGCAGCTGAGAAGACTCCACTCACTGCCCACTCCTCTTCCTCAGGACACAGTGAAGAAGAGATCACAGGTCTTTAGGAGGGATGAGGGTGAGAAATGGAAAGGAAGGGCTCATATGAGCCTTGACTGTCAAAAGAAGAATTACCAGGAATTAGATGTGCCATGTGAGCCCACAGGATAATTCTGGAGTTCCAAACTTTCTGGCTAATGGTAAGCTTACAGGATGGAATGCTCAGTGTCAGAAGTGGCTTAGGACAGCAGGAGGCCATGGTGATGAAATTCTAACAGTGTCCCACAGTGACCAAAACATGGTAGTGTTGGGAGTTGGGGCCTCTGGCCTGAGAGTTGCCCCAGTTTTGAAGGAGGAGGAAGTGAGGGGGTGCCTTTTCCAAGGACAGCTCCCCAGGGACGTTTTGCTTGCCAGATTGGATGGCTGCCCCTCGGCCAGGCACAGAGACCTGTGGAGCGCCCAGTTTCCTCTTCAGCCTCTGCGTGGAGTCGCCTCAATGAGATTCATTGCTTTTCAGCCTAATAAGCTTATTGTTGAAAAACTTTCGCATACATCAGTGTGGTGCAGCCTTTTGAATACCAGGGAAAGAAATCATACTGCTTTTCTTATTTATTCCATTTAAATCTTTATAAGCAATAAATACACACTTAAATAAGTGTTTTGCTGATCCAAGATGAGAAAATTCTGCATAAAATACTGAAATGGAATAAGCAAAAAAACTGAGCAAGGCCTGCATGTCCCATAATGTAGAGTTATAAGTCCAAACATAAACGCGACTTTGTGTGAAAGTTTCACTCTCTATGAGGATTAAAAAGAAGCTAACACTGAAATGGGAAAAATGTAATAAACCTTTTCCTTGGTTGTCAGTGATGGAAGTAAAGTTGAGCAGTGTTAGGAAGGTAGCATCAAAAATAACAGGTACATTTAAAAGCAAGTTAAAATAAATTAGTGTTCTGTTAGTGTACAGTAAAATCCTCTCAGTGTAACACTCCCCTGAGCAGACAGACTGCTTAAGAACTTGTGACCTCCTAAAAAACTAAGTGGGCAGTGAATCTGAAGTGATTTTATGTGTGACAGAGATATCCTGTGTACAGCAGAGGCTCTTCTCTCTCCATCGACTCTGTAGGGACAGAAGGCTCTGAGCTGTTTGCCACATTTTACTGAGGCTTTCCAAAAAAGAGGCAATGCCCAAGCAATGTGAGAGATGCGCCAGGGCCAGTTTGGGACATCCACGTGGGACCAGCTTGCCTCATGGGAGACATGAGTCACAGTACGCAGAATTCAGCAGCCATACCTGGAAAACTCCCTCTCCTTGGATAGCTGCCATAACCACAGGGCTAGCCAGCCTTCCTGGCATGGACGTGCTCTCAATCAGGAGCCTTTGATTTGCAAAGCAAGTGTGAGCAGGGGGAGAAGCTTCAGTTGTGTGGTTCCTCTCCTTCCTTCCATATTTCACCACAAAAACTTGAACTCCTTTTCTAACTTTAAGTAGCTTTGACAGTGTGGTTACTGTCTCAAAGACATAAGTTCCTATATCAGACAGGGGAGAGAGACTAAGCCCTTACTCTTTTTATCAGAGTGGAGAAGGCCACACGACATCATCACATTCAGAAAAGCCACACCAAGGCCAGGTATCCTGCATGCACTCTCCCATTAGATCCACTTGGCACATTCATGTTAGCCAAGAGAGTATCTATCAAGAGGAAAGTGTCACAGAAGCCAGAGCTCTTTATTCCAACATGCCTCACCCATTTGCTCTAAGCCAGGCTTCTGGCTTACAGCGCAGAAAGCTCTGCATCTCCCAGCTGGATGCTGCAGAATTAAAAGACGAAATGTCATGTACCTCTTGTATGAAGAGTCCTTTTTTAAAAGACCAATCCAAATGCCAGGAAAAGTAGTGGAAATATCCATAATAGGAGATCTCTCATCTTGCAGTAGAGGCTCTTCCAAATGTAAACCTTTCAAACTATTACACAAATGAAGATGATAGGAGCAAAAATAATCTGAGCAGATTTGTCAGCAAGCCTTGAAAATTTATTTAGCTTCGTTTCTTTATACACTGACAGGCTGAGGTCATAAATATTACTGTGTGCACAGTCGGTGCAGCTCAGTGATATCAGAACATTGCACTCAGTGCAACATAGTGTTCTTGGAGGACATGAATGCTGTGTACTAAAGCAAAATACTTAGAGCACAGACAATAAAACAGATTAAGATACGTGCTCTGTGACATTATATTAAATATACCACAGCAAAAATCATGGTGGGTTATGTGCTAGTGTAGTTGATTTACTGCATACTGGTTGAAGCTTTACTGATGTAGGTGAGGGTTGACAGACAGACATTTGCCACAAAAATAAAATAAAATAAAATAAAATAAAATAAAATAAAATAAAATAAAATAAAATAAAATAAAATAAAATAAAATAAAATAAAAGTTTAGCTTTTTTTCTCAGCACAGTTAGGAACATTCACCTAGAACACAGGTTGTATGTTAGAACCTGTGCCTGTGTCAGCAGATGAGTTGTGCTGGACATTGCATGTTGGACATCATTCTAAACAAAAGAACAACATGAAAGTGCACCCAAGGGCTAGGCAGAGAGATGCCTGAGCATGCCAATGATATGCTAGTCAAGCACCAGGAACACAGCTTTAAGAGCGTGACAGAACTTTGTGAAGAGAGTGCCGGTGTGGTCAAAGGATAATTTACTATAAATATGCCAGCTCCCACCCAAAGAACATCTGTCTCCATCAGCCTTTTTTTCTTCTTTAGAGAATCAGTCTGCAGGACCAGGTCTTTTGGCCAGGTCTTTTTGCGATGTCACTGAGACTGCATTTTGAGTTCGTTGACAGGACCATTTCTAAGACCATTAGAGGTACATCTCTTGTTCTGCTGCGGAGGAGTTTATGTAGCCCACTGTTGGTCCACAAAACTTTTGCTGGGGAAGTAGCTCACTCAGTTTCCTGACTGCTCCTTGTAATTTGCCTGTAATTACTATATAGGAAAACGTATAGAAGACAGCCAAGGACCTTGAAACTCTTTTCAAGTGTTGCTTTTTCATGTCAGTAACTGTTTATTAACCCAGAAAAATAATATGATCACAGACAATGGGAGTGGTATATGGAGCACACCTCTTTAAATATTAGATTCTGTCCATGACAGTAATCCCCAACAACTCTGGTCTGCCTGGATGGGCAACTGGACAAAAAAATTACAGCTCACATTGTTGCATGCAATTGCTGTTGTGCTGCGACAGCCCAGTGATGAGCGTGGCTACTGTATTGGATAGCAGTCAGCATCAGTTGATTCAATAAACCTCCACAGCAGGGCTAATTGTGCAACAGTCTATCCCTGGAGCTCTGAGCTAGTCTTTTTTTCTAACTCAATATGGAACTTGTTGTATGCTGTGGGGGAGAAGGATTAGGAGCCTGTGTAATTTTACACTGGTTGAAGTCCCTACAGATGCTGTTCTTATCCCAGCAATGTTCTAAATTTGCAGAGTGTTTTGGAAGCTCTGCCATTCAGCTTCTCTGCTGATATACATAGAGTGACTTCTGCGTGCTCCTCTTGTACACGTTCACAGACAGGACAGTTCATGTCTCCCTTTTAGCAGCTGGCACCGTGCGCACCTCATGACATTATTTCCAACTGACTGGACTCAGCAATACTGCAGAGACCCAGAACTGGCTTAGCTGGGACTGTGAGCAGAGAGCATCAGCCTTCCTCTTAAGGTGATGAGGAGCATAGTGCTGATTCAGCCAAGTCTGCCTTCATATGTACTTAGTGAAGGCACCTGTGCCTGGGGTGGGTTTTCCTTTCCAGACTATATCAACAACTGCCCTCACAACATACTGCAACACTCATTGCCTTCCCAGTATTTCTTCTGTGAGAATCAGGATGGCAGAGGGGAGTGACGTGGACTCCAGTTCCTTTTCTACCTGAGCTGTTCTATAGTATTTCCCTTAATGTGCATTCTGGTAATTGAACATTAATACCATTAGACTTTCAGATGGTGTAACTAGCCCAGAAACATGCACAAAGAAAAACTGCAGCCAATTCGATGTCTTAAATAAATAATTCACTCTAGTGATTGCAAACCTGATGTAATTACCTGCATCTGCCTCTCCCACTAAGGCTGGAACAAGCTGTGGTCCAATTAACCCAGCATAAACGTAAGTATAGCCTGCCAACACCATCCAAACCTGGGCCAGCACTGTATTCCATGGTTTATATTATGTTGCTATGGAAGTATGAAGAAATTATGAATGCAGATGTGTGTATGTAAAAGCACCAGAGGAATACAAGAGCAAGGATTCAAATAATGACCTATACTGATTGCCAGAGACATGATCAACAACAGTGAAACCGGTAAACACAGAGAAACTTGTTACTTTCACCAAGATCCCAGCACTGATGACTTAGCAAAAAACCTGAGATACAGTAATGGGAGGGTGGTAACAAGACTACAGTACTCTGTGACTTTTATCTTCTTCTGACACAAGAAGAAGAGGAGCTTTAAAAGCAACTACACAAAATGAGGAAGGAAAAGATTGTGTGCAGCAAAGTCATCTAAGATTTCTGTTGGGTAACTAAGCATGATTCTCATGCCTCAGTATCTGTAACTCCTGAAAGGTATAAAAAACCTGTCCAAAGGGAAGCCAGAAGATGAAGGGGAAGTTCAATGTTAATCATTCCTTGCATGCAGGTGGTTCTGCCCAGAATAGTTGGAGACATACATTTTGGAGCATGAGTTTTATGCAGTTTTGCACTCAGTTTTCTCAAATCAGTTCCTACATGTAGCACTACTATTCTAACTTCTAGCTCTGTGAACATTATGAAATGGGGAGCAGTCTCAAACTGTACAAAAGACCAAATTAAAAAAATCCAACAAAAAGTTTGTTGAACAGAGAGAAGGTAAAAAAAATAAAGAAAATATTTTTCAAAAGGAGGTTAAGTTAGTCTGAAGAAGTCTACATAGAAATGAAAAATAAATTCAAAATGAGAAAGAATTGGCCATGAACACATAGCAAAGGATACAACACAGGGTCTGGAAAGATGATCAGTGGATAGCTCAGATACGTGCAGATAACACATAATAAACTGCCCTCCTCCCTGAATGGAGAATTTGAAATAGTCCAAAGAAACTGGTCTGGTGATGTTTTAGTTTCTGACCACAAAGATAAAAATCATATCAACAAAAAACTCAGCCTTTGAAAGGGAACATTCACTCAATTAAAAAAAAAAAAAAGAAAAGTTGATTTATTAAATTTGTTGTATTGATACACTGTCTGTAGTACCTAAACATATCAGACAACATGAGCTAATTGCTAAACACTGTCATTCACAAGAAAAAGAAAGAAGGAATGAAGGAAGAAAAGGAAGGAAGGGAAAGAAGGGAGGGAAGGAAGGGAGGGAGGAAGAAAGGAAAGGAAACAAAAAGAATATAGGGAATAAAAGTAAATAAGAAGGGATTTTTTGAAAATACACGAGAAAATAAATATACGCAAAAAGCTTTCTAAGAGAAAAAATACATTAACACAGTGGAAAGAAATCACCACTGACTCTTTGAATTCATTGAGAGGACTAAATGATTTTTAAAAACCAAAATTTTAGAAAATTATGAAGAGTTTGTAAAACATCTTATTAATAAAACTAAGCACTGATGTTAATGCATACCAGTCTATGAGTTCAAAACCCAAGACAGTACAGAAAGAAAGAAGTGGTTGGTTTTTGGATCTGTGGACATCTGAAAAATGTCATGGGAGAAAGGAAATTTCAGATCTGAAAAAGATGGTCATCGCTATTTACAGAAAAAAAAAAGGCGTTGAGAACATCTCTGGCTGTTGCTTTCAAGTTTTCAATTGTAGTGGCATGGAAGAATGAATATTAAAATAAAGCTCTTAATAGAGATAGAATTCAGCACATTAAAACTACTTATCTATGGCCAACTCACTCTTATGCATATTTTCTTCTTCAGTGTGTTATCTGTAATGATCTATCTGTGGTCTGTCAGTCATATCTCAACTGATGGGGCCATAGCCATGTACAAATCAATGTATGACCTATGTTCAGAGCAGTTGGACAGCCCTCGACACTGAGTTTCAGCAATGATTTAGCTTTTATCATACACAACATTATGTGAAGAGAAGACATAGTAAGAGAAGGGAAATTCAAGGGGCAATGTCAAGTAAAGTAGCTTGACTAGCTGAATTTATCTGTGGAACAGTCACAACTCTGAAGTTCAGGAAAGTAGTGCAGGAGCAGTCCTGGGTGGGCTGTAGCTCATGCTGTTTTCCATTTCTAAGTCCAACAGTTCTACAGCAGAAGAAACAACATAGAGTATCCATGAGTTGCCCATAGGAGGAAAGTGAGAAGTTCACAATTTCTCAGAGCAGCTGAGATGCAATTGAGATCGAATCCAAACCTAAAAAATTCTCTAGGTTAATTCATCCATAATATCTATGTTTTTTCTCCCTTCAGCTGTTGCCACAATTGTTCCATTGGGGGACTCTTTAATTCAGTTCTCTACTACTTTTATCCATGTTTCCCAGAATGCTAGCAGCTGCAATATAGTGAGATTATTTATGATTTCTAAATATCATCTTCTAATGTATCTCCCAGGACAGCAAAGTGGCAGCTCAGCAAAGCTCAATGAACCAGAGCCGCCTGTAGCAATCCCAAAGTGTCCAGCCATTCATTTCCATTTCCTGGCCTTTCAGATTTTCTTCTGTTTTTTTTTTTTTTTTTCCTCTCCTTCTCAGCAAAAACAGAAAGAAAAATGTTATTGGCTGCTGGTGTTCAATCCCTGAAAAGGTGTAGCAGCAGAAGCCCTTCTTCGAGTACTGTTTTGGTGGCCTCAAACAGTAAGAAATTCTGTACTCCATGCAGTCACCAGACATGGACAGTTCTGCAAGCTATGATGTTTCCTGACTCAGTAGTCATTGAAACAGAGCCTGCAGTGACATGGATGGATGTGCTTCTACAACACTTGGCCTGGAACTGGCACGGTGATGGTGAAAGACTTTCCAGCTGAGCCTGTAAAGGCTGTGGGCTGCACAGGCAGGAAAATGCATGCTGCTCCAAAGCATGCTGCTGCTGGCCAGTGCAAATATCTGGGTCTGCAGTCTCCTTACTGGCACACAGAGCTGAAAATGCACCCCTGGAAACTACAGGGCTCTTCAGTTTGATTTTTCTCCCCCTCTGTGTAACGATAAACAGTCTTGTGCCAGCAGCCTTGTGTAGGTGCACAGAGAAAAAGATACAGTTGTCCAAACAATATGATATGGAGGGCTGGGGAAAAGGCATATTTGAAATATAAAGGGCATTTACATTAAAGGAAGGTGTGAGAGCTGAAGGAAGAGCCAAATTAAAAAAAAAAAAAAGTGAGTCCCTTCAGTAGCCAAGTTAAATAAGACACAATGGGGGCCAATTTTGCCTCCCAGGCATTTCATAAGCCTACATCTCAGAGTCCAGGGGGTGCTGGAGAGAGAACCATGTGTCCCTCCAGGTCTTATTTCATTTGGCCACACGTGAAGAACTTTAACTCCTTTGTGACTTGCCTGTTTCTACAGCACACATCTTCCTATTTTTATTTTGCTTTAATTCTGGGTCAATTTTGTCCCTTTTTAAGTCTGTTTTTCTTTTTTTTTTTTTTTTTGGAGGGGAAGAGCTTAAAATGCTTTTGAAGACAAATATCTTCTTTCTATTTAGAAAAATAATCAGTGGAGGCAAAGCATAAAGTCATTTCAGTCATAGTATCTTAAAGGAAAATAGATACAGTATTTTGGAAAGAATTTGTAATGAAAACACAAAACCTGATGGGATTTAAGCATAGAAAACCAAAAATCCAGTCTCGCCCCCTCTTTTCCCTCCCCAATTCATGAGGTCACTACTTCTCATCACACGGACTATGGCATCTTGCCGGGATCCTACCGCAGCCACCATAAAAAGTGTTGCTGCCATGAGCACGGGGAAGGCAGGCTCGAAGTGAACAAGAGAAAATAACCAGGGTGGTTACTTGAAGCTACAAAGAGAGAATCTTTGTAGAACCAGCAAGAAACAGATGTCCACAGAATGCAGATTACCTTTCTCGACCACTCAAAATTTTGATGAGTAGGCATTTGAGCAAAAGGAAACCAGATGAAAATGTGTGAAATAGTGAACATGCACTGACATTCAGCTTGTAGAAACCTTGCTTGTGCCTGTGTATGCATGTACAAAGGATGAGAAGTAGGAAAAAGTCACTGCACACTCAACACTAGCCAGGTCTCTGTTCAATAGTCTTAATCCAAAGTGCTTGCAAGTACTTTGCTGCAGCAGGCTGGCTCTCTGAGGACAGAGGGCTAATCCCGCTGATATCTCAACTCAGTTCTTACTTCTCCAGCAAACTGCTTTTCTTACAGCGTAACAGACTGTCGCCTGCCCCTCAGGAGATGGGCCTTTGCTTAGCCCTGGACCCCTGTGAGCAGCACCTGAGCTTTGCATCCCACATGACTCCCAACCCATCTGCAGTGGAAGTGACTGCTCTCTCTGTCCCTGCATTGACCTTGGTTAACTACAGACAATTTTCTTTTATTTTAAACAAGCTGTGAACTATTTGAGGCAAATCGAGTGTGTGAGAGCAGTACAATTTGTGAATATTTTCCTCTTGCTGCAGATTTTGTCCTGTACCGACAGGACAAGCAGAAACGGCTTTAAACCAGAAGAGGGTAGATTTTGACTAGGTATTAGGAAGAAATTCTTTGCTGTGAGGGTGGTGAGACACTGGAACAGGTTGCCCAGAGAGATTGTGGATGCTCCCTCCATGGAAGCATTCAAGGCCAGGCTGGATGGGGCTTTGAGCAACCTGGTCTAGTGGGAGGTGTCCCTGCCTATAGCAGGAGGGTTGGAACTAGATGATCTTAAAGGTCCCTTCCAACCCTAACTGTTCTCATTGTACTATTCTATGATTTCTCTACAGAAAGATGGTGGAAACTCAAAGGACCTCCTGGCCACACTGATGGTTCCTACTTGCTCTGTCACAACTTCTGGGACACCAGAGGCAAAATGAATGCTCTTACCAAAGTCAGGCTACAGGACAATTATTTTCAGTGTACATTTCTAAGTTGTTTTGTTACTTCATAAATCCAGTACAGACTTGAGTTGAAGATCCAGTTCAGAACTGCCTCCTCATGACACTTTCCCCAATGCAAGGAATAAGGAGAACTTACTATAAAGAGAAATATACGCCTGTTAGAAGGAATGATATTTTTGTTGAATTTTGGCTTTGGATATGAATCGTCTCCAAGGAAAACTTACGGCACGAACAGCTTGGAATCAGCTTGGCTTGATGGGATACTCCTCTGAAATAGCAGAAAGGCTTAAACATGTTCCACATCAAGCACATTCCTAATCTTCTGTCCATATCAACAGGGATGCCCATATGCCAAAGCCCACAGCCAGACAGCTTCTTCAGCTCAGTAAAAGAACATCTGCTGCCCCTGAGTGTGAGTTAGCTACCAGTGAGGAGTACAGCTTTACAAACATGTACAAAGCACTGATAATCACCAGTCAGGGATTTGCCACCATGCTGACTTCGCTGCTCAGAACAAGAAGAGTTCAAGCTGTACATGGCAAGATCTGAAGCCTACCATGGTGTTGATTACATCATTCAGCATAATGGTAGGGAATTCTTCTCTTGATTTTCCTTCCTAGTCTGAAAGTATCTACTAGCCATGTTCCACTCAGCTCCTTAACTGCAAATTAGGTGCTTATTTCAGTGCAACATCTTTCAGCACCTCCACACCATCACAGCTGGCTGAGGTTGGCAGGGACCTCAGGGTCCGTCTGGTCCAATCCCACTGCTCCAGCAGGGACATACAGAACAGGGTGCCCAGGCAACATCCAGGTGGCTCTAGAGTTCTCCAAGGGGGAGACTCCACAACCTCTCTGGGCAACCTTAACTTGAAGCTCGCCCATACACCTCCTGGAATACACAGTGAGTTTTTACCTTGGTCTGGAGTGGTCCCCAGCATCTGTGAAAGTCAAATCCTCTGGTCTTCATTCATTTCTCCTCCTCTGCTCTTATTTTGTCTGGAATCATATGGAGCTCTTCAAGCCCGTAGTGACAGCATTTTCCTTTCAGCAGTTGTGGGGATGTGGGGATGAGCACAGAGCGTCAGGCTCTGACACTGACAGATCTCACACTGCTCCCAAGGAGATGCCCAAATGTTACAAAGATGAACCATATGGGCAGCCCCAGCACTCAAGGCCATTAATAGGAATTTTTAAGCAACTGTGATTGATGGGCCAGCTCTTACAAGTCTGAGATCAATGAAAATGCAACTTGATCTTTTGAACTCACGTCCTTAATTTTTTTGTTCCTTTTTTTTTTTTTTTCTGCAGAGAATCCCATAAAACCATTTCTGTGCAGACAAAAGCTGTCTGGGACACTTCATGTGGATTTGTCATGCATTTTCCTTTTGCTCCCCCCTACCTCTATCCTGTTTGCAGTTTCACATGCAGTTGGTTTTGAGTTCTTCTCCATGATTTTTACAGGCATTTCAAGGTCAGATTTTTCTATGCTTATGATTGTCTTGAGGGTATTTTTTGAGATGCATTTTTTTTAACTTTATTTTCAGTTAATTTACTCCTCATTGTAACCCAAACACAAGAGGAGAAAAAATGGTAGAAAAAGGAAACCAGAAGTCATCAGGGACAAAGGAAAAGATGAATAACCCACAGGAGAAAGTGAGGAGCCCAGGAAAGGAGCAAGAAAGAGGATATATCCTCTAACCATGTCTAACAAGTTTCGAATTATCTGATATTGATATTTTTTCCCACAGGATTTGCTGACACAAATCCACATTATTCAGAATAACTTTATCTTTCAGCATTTTCTTTTGGGCTCTCAACCAACCAAGCAATCACTCCTGGTAACTTTGTACTGAGCTGGTCCTCTGCCAAGACAGCGATAGTCTTCCACCAGCTGGATGCTCCTGGAAATGAAAGCCTCCAAGAAGTTGGCAGGCTGCTTATAGACAGAGGAAAATGAGTCTGAAAAGGCAGAGGAAAGGGGCCATTTCTTAGAAATCCAGGCAGGGAATTAGGGAGCAGGGAGGTAAGTGAGAGTAGTACCTGGAGCTGTTAGCTACAGTCAGAGCTTGAGGATGCTGAAGAGAGAGCCCAGGGTGCACAAGGGAAGAGGAGGCCAAAAGCAATGCATAGGGTATGAGTGAGCTTGAGGGAGTCCAGAGAAATGTGAGGTAAGGCAAGAATGGGGCAGAGTGGTTCAGAGTGAGGATATGAAAGGCAAAGGGCTGCAGAGGAGAGGAGGAGAGTATAGCTGTAAGGAAGTTTGTGAAAAAAAAAAAAGGAATAGCTTTAAAGAGGTAGGGAGGGATGTGGTAGGAGAGGAGGGAAAGCAGAGACCAAGCAGCAGTTCCTCCATCTCCAGGGAATGAAAGAGCAGGAAATGGAGCCTATGTTTTATGTGGGATTGACAGCTGTATTTTGAACTGAAAACAACCACATACATGTCAGGAGCTGGGAAATTTTCCCTTTGGACATGGAAATGAAGAAATAGGTGAAAGCAACGAAAACCGTGTGTTAGTTACATGACGTTTAATCCAACATCAGTGCAAAGGGGATTTGGAAAAGGGGTCAAAGGGATGTTATTGACTTTTGGAATTGTAATGCCTGGGGTGGGATGTTTCTTGTCCTCCCCTGAATAGCTGTTGGCCCACACAGCTCCCTGCACGGCTCAGAGTAGATAAGTTCTAGCAGAGTTTTGGGACAGGCAGTGCATATGGAGCTTCCAAGAAGGGATTTCTGGGAAAAGATCCTCACCGTGTTTGAATGTATTTCTCAGAGCACACCAAGCCTTATCTGAATAACACTTAACTAGAAGTGAGGACAAATACTTTGCTTGACTGATTGGCAGTGGAAGTGACAGCCCAGCACACTCTTTGGAAGTCCCACACAGTTCTGGAAATGGGCAAGCAGTTGCTAAGCTGTGGAAACTCGTGTACTGTCTAGACCTCAAGCATCCCAAAGCATTCAAGCACTCTAGCAGTGAGCACACAGGAAGTTGCCATTGAATGTAGGCTGGGGACTTTCATCTTCAAACAGGCCCTTCAGTGATGTCACACAGATAATTCACATTGTGGGTGATTGCCAGAGCTGTCTTTTTTTAGCTTCTGGAACTCCCAAATCTTGATTTAGCAGATCGTATGATATTCCCAGAGACACACTCACACTCGAGATGGGTTCTTCCATTAAAAGCCTTGGTGCTTGCAAAATACAGCACTCCTTCACAAAAATATTATGTTCGTTTAGCTGATAGTGATGACTCAGACATGCCTTAAGCTCCACAGTGTGCCAGTACCAATGCTACTAATTTGAGTGGTTTGAACTGTAGAGTCTTTTCTTTGTAACAAATATGTGTGATTAACATTTTCCTTCATGGTCAGTGGAGCAGTGAGACGTACCAGTTCACATCATTCAAAATTGGAACTGTGTCTCCAAGGAAGAGAGGCAAGCTGACAAAAGACAGGGCCAGCCCCTTGCAACCACACGGGGCTCTGGCCATACAGCTTGGCTTCACACCCAACCTGGAATGACAACTTCTAGAAGTGAATGGCAAGCCCAGTCTTCATGACTTTCTCAGATGCTAGCTGCAGTTACTGAGCCTGCCAAAAGCCACAGGAAAGCAGCCAGATAGCAACACCACATGCTGGCTAGGCTTGTTTCTTACAGGCATCTACCAACTGGAACCCCTTTCACTGCCATACTACTGCAGCATAGGGCTGAGCTTCAATGGGAGACCCAAAACAAGCACGCATTACCTAGCTCACCTCACTTTGCAATTTGCCTCAGCTGGGTGCTCCTTGCTCCAGTTGAATATTTACTGAACAGTCTCTGTTACTGGTCACATTTAGCTTTTCCCCACCATGAGCTTTAAGGAGAGACTAAGTGATGGTGGGGAGGTTTCTTTCAGCCTTGATCTACATCAGCCTCTGCATTTTTCTTTCTTTCCTGACTTCTATTCTGCTTCTAAAACTTCCTTTAAAATGACACTGACTCTTCCATTTACAGCTGCAGCTTTGGAGCTCTGTCAGCCTTGTTGATCCCTGCTGCAAGTGACAACACTTCTCACTGTCTTTTATATATCAGCTTAACAGCCTGATAACAACTGGGCAGAAACAGATATTCCTGGCACTCCGTATGAGTATACTGTGCAAGGCTTGTAGTGTGGCACTAGCTGTATTTTTCTGTCTCTTGATCTGGAGCTGTTACCTTCTGATTGCTTGAAAATTACTGTGGAGGTTCATATGGTCTGAATTAAGTCTATGGCTGAACACACTTAGTGCTGTAGAATACTTAAAGGATTTTAGGCAGAATCAACTTTTTCTTGTGTGTCTGCACTCTTCTGAGACATTTTAGCAGGAAACAAAACACAGATTTTGCCAACTACAGAAACGTTTTCATCAGCTGAGGATCTGAATCCCACTTCCAGACTCTTTTGACACTTTTTGCAAATTCACTTTGAGTAATGCAGCTATAGGGCAATGTTTCTGTGGAAACCTTCAGCCTCTCCATTTTTGTGCACATTTTTTGTGTGGAATTGTTCTGCATACAGTGGAGCATATTCTCAAGGTGTATCGTTAAAAACCTTGTTAAGTGTTTCATGAGCGATTTCCATTATCTTGCATTCTGCTCTATGTACACAAATATTTTGAGCTCTGCCTGACAGAGTAAACTATCAGTAGTTCTTTTCCAAATCATCCTAAGAGCTTCTCTCTACCCCCATCCCTGTTTTCTACATCCCCACATTTGCTTCAATAGTCCTGCACTCCTGGTCCATTAACTCTGCTGTCAATCCACAAGTCAATGCTCAAGCATTCTCCAGAGCACATTTGGCGATGTAAACTGATGGATAATAGGCAAGCACTGGTGCTGGTATGTGAACAGCTACTGTGCTCCTAGTCTGAACAACACTTCCTTAAAGCTGCAACTAAGATTAATATCCATTTAACACGAATATAGGTAAAGTGGACAAGTGTTGGCATCTCTATTCCCCATTACCCTAAAAACCTGACTTACCTACTGTTGGTCTGGAAGTCACTCTTGTACCCCAGAATGTTCTGTGAAAAAAAAGAACATTTACCCTTCCCTAGGTCTTCAGTCTTTTATGCTTGATGCCATAGCATTCCCAAAGGGTGTTAAAAATGTGTTTAACACTCGGACTCTCCATTTTAAATTTTAGCAAAGACTGGAGGGTTTGCCAATGGTTTTGCTTTCCCAGCATGAGCCAAACATGCCTGCCAGATTTCTCAAGAGGGGATGTAAGATTTTCCTATTTCTAAATAGTCCAATGAAGCATTAAAATATCAAAACATAAAATGAATGTGTTTTATGAAAGGATTCTCTGTTGTCAAGGAAGGAGGGCTGGCAAACACCTGAGGGCGCCGGGATCTTTTCTCCTGTGTGACCTGAGGCTCCTGGGAAGTGACCTTTACCAGCACGGAGGCACAGGAATGCAGTGGTGCCAAACTTCCCCTCCGAGTGTTGTGGGCAGCCTAGTGGAAAAACCTGTAAATACTGCAGAATGTTGTGAATTGTTACTAGTACTGCCGTGTCTTTAGATAGAGGCATGTACTGTGCATTTCGTTCTCTGTAACTCCCTTTTCATAACAGTTAACTACTGTATAACAAGGAAAGAAAAGCTAGAGGTGTCATGGTTACAGGAAGTATATAGTGTCAGTGGATTTGCATAGTATTTAGAAGAGTTAGAGTTACATTGTGTGACGCAATTCTACAGCACTTGTTAATTCCCTCTTCACCCCAAATACTTCCTCTTGACTCCCACTCTTATTTGTTTGAACATACCTGCTCTGTTATTGGCCTCTCCAAGTGCTGTGTGGTTACTGGACAATTGCAGTTTAACATATTAACACTGCATTTAATATCCTGCAGCTGATCCCAGGCTGACAACGTGTCCGGATGAGAGTCCACTGTCTCCCCATCCAGACATAGTCGTCCAGACTCTCCCATTGGGAATCCTAGATTTTTATCTCTTGCTATCAATTTCCATCTCTCCCTATGAAAATGCTGCTCTCCAGCCAGTTGCTCTCCATTCCAGCAATTGCCACAAAATGAGTCTTAAAATCCCACTTGTTTGCCTAACTAAGCTGACTGTGAATCATTCCCAGGAGAACTCACACCATGGTAACCTCCACATCAGAGTGAGGCTTTATATTTGTCAGATTTCTATCCAGAGTCCAGGTTTCATAGAGATATTCCCCATCCTTTAATATGTGGTATCTTGTTACTCTGCAAAGTGCCTGACCAGAAGAAGTAGAGCTGTTGTAACATCTTCTGCTCTGATTCTCGTAAAGGGAAATCTCCCATGAGCCATCTAATATCGTTGCAAGGGTGACCCTGGAAAACTCCCTGGAAATGCCCTTTCCTCTTTCCACCTTGAGAGCTGGTTTCAATTGTCTCCCTTTTTTGGGAAACAGGGGTAGAGGTGGTGACATCAAGGCCCTTCTTGGCACCTCCCTTTTCACAAGGAAGCATGCATTCAATTAGAGGTTTTTAATTAAAATACTTCTCTGTAGCATCCTGTTTCCAGGCCTTGCTGTAAATTTAACTTGACGTTCTCTCATTTAACAGGTGGGTGAGATTATTCTGAGAGCTGCCAGATGGAAGAAAGCAGAAACAGAGCTGGCTGCTGAGATCGAAAAATGATGAGAGGATGAGAATGCAAAAGCAAGAGTGTGATACATATTTGCTGTATATTATCTGTCAATATTTACTGTGTAACATTTAATCCCTTTCTGTGATGGTTCTTCACTATCACATGCATGTGACTTCTTTAATTTCTTTTGTAGGAAAAAGGTTGCAAATTTTGTTTTCTTTCATTTTGGATTGGAGCAGTTCAGGAGCAGCCACTAAGTACAATTGAAGCAAAATTCAATGTACCCCCATCCTACATCACAAGAAGAAACAAAACACCCTTCAGCCTGGAGGTGGGAAGCAGAGTAGCAGCTGTGAGAGCCATGGGAGTGGGCAACTTTCTAAAGGTCTCTTCTGTGAATGCAGCTGTGTCAGCACCAACCTCCAGATGCAATGAGTTAAAGGATATGGGAGAAAAGAGATTGTTTCCAAGAAGTTAAAATCCAACAGCTATCAGAAGCAAAGATGAGGAATGTGGAAAGTTGCCAGCTGGGAGCCTGTGAGGTAGAGAGGCTGGTGACAAGAGGTGATTAGGAAGGAAGACTGAAAGAACCAAGGCAAGAGAGAAAAAGGAGAAGGGTGGGTCAGGAAGGAGGAACCTCAAAGAACTAGGAAGAAATAACCACTAGGAATAACAGAGTGCAGGGAGAGGACTGAGAGAACTGTGGAGGGGACAATGGTTGTAATGAGGAGGAAGGGAAATGAAGACCATTACACTCTATTTTTACTCTTGACAACAACAAAACATAAAGGAATTAAAGACCAAAGTGCAAACACTGACCTCCTCCCACCACACTTTGTAGGACTATAGTGGTCTAACCTATACGTGTGCCACCAGGAAGTGAACCCTAAAAAGCAAAGCAGGGCAGAGGCTACCTGAGCCATCACAAAGTTGTGGTGTGAGCAAAGAGAGTGTTATAAGTCATCTGAAGCATTGGGCACTGCTGTCATAACCTAGAGTAATAGTGCAATTAGTCTCACTTTTGCATTTCTGGCATGGACCTACTGCTTTCAGAGGAGACCTTTGCAGCAGGAGGCTTAGCTGATAAGATGCTCTGGGGGAAAAAGATTCCAGTAAGCACTATCTTCCTCATTTCCATTTGGTAAAGGCTGGTTTAGGGTCCAACTTTAGAGGTCTGGAGCATTCAAAGCTGATGATGCTCTGCTTAGATTTTCTGTTCTAACTCCAAAGGCCTTACAGAGTGTATCACAGTCAGTGTGAATTGGCTGCAGACTGAAGGACTTAAAATTGTGTAGGTAAGACCTATGACTCCTTACAGTTTCCTCACTAAGAATAAGGTTTTAGTCAGAGCTGTGTCAGTCTAACAGTGACACAAGAATGTTTTGTGGAGATGCAAAAGCTTTCATGAGCCCATGAAAGATTTTCCCATGGGATGGATAGAAAAATACATGAGCATATTACATCTACATTTCCAATGAGACTTTGAATTATCATGGGCAATTGCAGCTTTTCTCTAGTTTAGCAAAGTGAAATATTTCAATAGAGACCAAAACCAAAACAGATGTTTTCAATTCCTCAAACACACACACACACACACACACACACAAAAAAAAAAAAAAAAAAAAGAGAAAACAAAATCCTATTAAAAATGTATCTATATAATTGTTCTCTGTTAAAAATTCGTTCAGTGGAAAATTCTCCAACAACAGGCATGGCCTGTTGGTACAAGCTGAAACTTACATATGAATGTTGCTGCACAAAATGAAGTGCTTTAGCCACCAGAAATACTTCTATCAGTCACACTGTAATCACTCTCTAAAAAGAGATCTTAATTTTTCTAATGGAATCTTCTTTCCATATTACTGTACTAATGGTCTTTAATTGCATCAGTATCCTTTAATTCTTTACCAGTCACGTCTCATACAAATCTTTCCATAATTTTCCCTGGGAATGATTCCAGGCTAATGCGCCTGCGTTTGTTTGAGCAATCCCATTTATCCTCTTGAACAAAAGGACAACAACTAGCTTTTTTACAGTCATCTTGAGCTGTCTCTGTTCCAGAACATATGAAATATCAACTGGAATATCTCTTCAACAAATCTCTTTTAAGCTCTCTGCTTACGTATACCTGGTTTGTGGGCCTTAAAATGTTAAATTTTAGTAATTGTTTAAAACATTCTTGAGCTACCCTTGAAAGCATTTTCAGAGATTCACAGGAAAGATGGAGCCACCAGGCTGCAGAGACCTTCTCTTTATCACTGATGTGGTACATGTTGCCCAGCTACTTTTACATTAAGTCACACAACCTTAGTCTGACCAAAGCCAAAGTCTAGGTACAGCCTCAGATAACACCCGTGCTGATATTTCTGCAGTAGCAAGGAAGTGATCCATGCACACAACCAACAGCCCTGCAAACAACGTGCACTCTGTACTGCAGAAGAATTTTATGCCACTGTGATCTTGCCAAAGTCCCATTTGCACCTTAAGTTGAGGTAGTGACCTTCAGCAAAACACAAGATATCACAAGGCATCTAAAGCAGAAATGCTTCAGAGGAGAGATCGGTTCCCACTCAAAGGGATATCTTTGGCTCTAGGTCATTTCTCAGGCCTTATAAAAATGCAAAGCAAGAAAATTTTCCTTCCTCAATAGCCAGAAAGAATACCATAATGTGTCTGGTCAGCTCAACACTGAAGGAAACCTCCCTTAGGATAACTTCAATGAACTAAGGAAAATTCTGATGTACCATATTTGCTTTGAGCTGTTACTCATATAAAGAGTTGCGCAGAAGCAAAAGGTTTTGCAGAATGCTGAATGCAAAGGGAGTTATTTTTTTCTGTAGAGAGCTTTGATGCATCTGACTTTCTCTGAGTCACTGCTTTCCAAACTGTGTGCTCTCTTGCTGGAAACTGAACTGGCATTTCAGTCTCAAGATTTCCCCACAGTGTCTTTGTTAGTCACTGGAGAGAAAGTAAGAATCCTCCATCACTTCTAAATTATCCCAGAATGCCAAGATTTGTGAGAAGTATATGACTCAGAAAGCTCCTAAGCTACTTCAAGGATCTTTAATATTTAATTTAAGTAAAGTTCTGTCTTGCACTCTCCTTTGCTACAGTTGGCAAACTTTTATTCCATCTATAGCACCATATACAATAAAACCTATCCACTGCCTTTTTTTTCTCTGTAGAACTGAAAAACAATGGGAGCTAAAGACCTTCAGCTTTCCAATTTTTCTGTTTAAACTACCTGTGTTAACCAAGGCTGTCTTTTCTTTTTTCCTAATGCAATTTTATATATTCTCTTTAAAGCCACTGGTCACTTTTATTTTAAAAACTACTTTGACTTTTCAGTCACACATTTTTAATTTATAAATTATATTAATCACCAGCTACTTCCACATCTTTCATATGACATCTTGTTGTTTAATCACTGCTTCCAGATAGCCTTTTTAACCAGTCTGATTTCCACTCAGCTGTATTTCCATTCATGCCCAACATTGTAATATATTATGGATGCACATGGACTGTGAACATTGACCCAGTAAGAGATTCACAAAGGATTCCGAACATTAGCTAAGATATTCCAAGTTTTCTAATCAGGAATAGTTAAAATTGGAATTGGAGTTTCACATGACAAATTTCATTATTGTTTCATGTGATGTTTTTCACACATACAAATACACTTTTGCAGTCACTGGTGTTCAGGCAACCAATGACCTTTAGATTAGTTACTACCTTCTTGTCCTGTTAAAGAGTTGGTACCGAGTTATCTCACACCAGATGCAGCATACCGTGTGTAAGGAAATTACCAATTATTGTTTTTAGAAACTCTCAGAAGTTTTGTCAATAGAACATGAGAAGTCCAGCAAATGTTTCCCAGGTTCCTCTCAGACAGATGTCTGTCATTCTCTATCCTTAGTGAAACTAGTTAGATGTTTAGCCCTCATACATTCAAATTTCATGTTTCTAAATCAGCGGTGACTTTGGAGTACACATCACAGTCTCTCATGTCTGGATATACAGTTTTGCCTCTGCTTCCCTCACTGTACAGGTTGTAACTATGAATTTGAGTGTCCACATTATAAAACTTCATCCATCCTAGGTATAAGGACTGCCCTAGGATTGGTATAGCCCAGCTTGCTTATTATCTCATAAACAGGTGGAACACATAAATATTCCTTTCACTCACGTACATGATGGTATCTTATAGCCTGGACCTAACAACTGGTTGCAGAAAAGTGCCTCAATGTCTTTACGAGTTCACACTGCTACTGAGTGCACAGTCATCTCAGGACAACCCTAACCATCATAGACCAACTAGACATTTACTCCTCTCCTTTGGAAACAGATCTCTGTCTGTGGCTAAAACTCAAGAGGACATGGCTAGGAACATTTTCTACCATTTTGAATGTATAAATGTAAGTTAAAATATTTTAAAAAAAATTATGTGAACACAGGTAACAATAACAATATGGTCTACAGGATTAGTTACCTACAAGGCTGTCCACAGCCCATTCTTAAACATATGGGCTCTGTTTCCTGCTGCAGTCCCCAGCTCAGACTTCTACATCTCCCATACCCTTGGATTTTTACTGAGCAAAAAAAAGAATAAAGTGATTTAGGAAGAGTTAATGCTCCTGAACAGATGCACCAGTAAGAGATGTGACAAAATGTCAAGTGGAATGTGCCTGAGGGCTTGGAATTTGGCCGTGGACATAGCAGATGAGTCCCCAGGATGGCATGTCCCCCAGAGGCCCAGCATGCTTTGGTGACAGCTGTGATTTTTATGGCCCAGCTTCAATGACAGTTTGGGAGGAGTCAGCTCCACTCTGTTCTGATAGGAATTTGGTTTGTCATCAGATTCTAAAATCCTTCTGATTTATGGCATCAGCCACTGTTGGTGTTTTACTCAGATGCATGTTCTGTACTCTTTCCCTGTGGATAAGAGACTGATGGACGTTAAGGTGCAAACAGTAATGTTCAGATTAAACTAACTGGGTGTAAAAGGAAAGTGGTAGGTCATGATGTAATAGGAAACATTGAGAAAGCTCCAAAAATCATTCATTAAGAGCACTTTATTCTGAAAATGCACAGGGCTTCCACAGCCATACCGACACCAGGTAATCTCTGTGGTCCACAATCTGACTGAATTGTGCATGTTGTAGGGAATTAAAAGGTTTATCACACAGTACTCAAAGAACTGCCTGATAGCATCTTGAGACCTCTCTCAATTATTTGTCAGTGATCTTGGGAATCTGGAGATGTCCCAGTCAACTGAAGGCTGGCAGTTTTCCAAAAGGGCAAGAAAGAAGACCCTGATAATTACTGGTCTGGCTGTCCCACTTCAGTGCGTGGCAAAAATATGGAGAAGATTATTCTGAGAGTTAATGAAAAAAACCTCAAAGACAATGGAGTCATTGGTCATCACCAAAACAGATTCACAAGGGTAAAGTCCTGTTTAAAAAGCTTAATTTCCTTTTATGACACAGTTACCCATGTAGTTGACCAAGGGAAGCCAGTGGCTGCAATTTTCTTGGATTTCAGTAAAGTTTTTGATACTGTTTCTCATAGTACCTTTCTGCACAAAATGGCCAGCATATGGCTAGACAAAAACATAGTGTAATGGATGAGCAATTGGCTGATGGATTGAGCTGAAAGGGTTATAGTAAATGGGGTTACCAACCACCAGTGGCTGGTCATTAGTGGGTTCTGCAGGACTCTCCATTTTAGGAACATTTCTCTGTGATATTTTCATTGATGACATGGATACAGGACTTGAAGGTATACTAAGAAAGTTTGTAGATGATACTAAACAGGGAGAAGCTGTTGACTCCCTCAGGGATAGAGAAATCTTGCAGAGAAAACTTGATGAATCAGAGGTCTGGTCAATCACCATCTGCATGAAGTTGAACATGAGCAAGTGCTGGATTCTGCACCTCAGATGTGGCAGCCCTGGACATATGTACAGACTGGAGAACAAGAGGCAGAAAAGCAGCCCCATTGAATGGGATGTGGGGGTTCTGGCTGATGGCAAGTTGAATCTGAGTCAGCAGTGTGCCCTGGCAGCCCAAAGGGCTAAGTGTACCCTGGGGTGCATCAGGCCTAGCACTGCCAGCCGGGCCAGAGGAGGGGTTATCTCACTCTGCTCTGTGCTGTGTGGCCTCACCTTGAGCACTCGGTGCAGCTTTGGGTGTCACAATATAAGAAGGACATAAAATTGTGAGAGAGCATCCAAAGGAGGGCTACAAAGATGGGGAAGGGTCTGGAGGGCAAAATCTATGAGGACTGGCTCAGGTCCCATGGTTTGCTCAGCCCAGAGCAGAGGAGGCTGAGGGAAGGCCTCATGGCGGCTGCAGCTCCTCACAAGGGGAGTGGAAGAGCAGCCCTGAGTTCTGCTCTCTGGTGACAGTGACAGGATTTGAGGGAACGGCATGGAGCTGTGTCAGAGTAGGGTCAGGTTGGGGGTTAGGGACAGGTTCTGCCCCAGAGGGCGGTGGGCATGGAACAGGCTGCCCAGGGCAGTGGGCACGGCCCCGAGCTGCTGGAGTTCAAGGAGCATTTGGACACCACACTCAGACATAGGGTTTGAGTATTTGGTGGTGCTGTGTGGAGCCAGAAGTTGGACTCAGTCTTTGTGGGTCCCTTCCAACTCAGGATATTCTATGATTTTCTGATTCTAACAAAGATCTTCCCTTTGGTACCAAGTCCCCTTGTATTTGCCTGTGACAAAGTAACCTCTCAGAAGGGTGATCTGTGAACGTGCTTGGAACAAGAACTTTAGAAGTAGGTGTCAAATGCCTACAGCCACACAGGGTAAGGGCCATGTCAGCACGGCACTACTCAACTCTTCAGCTCCCATTTGGTGTGACCTTAATGTAGATTTCCTTGTTCACTTAGCACCTAGTAGGGAACCAATCTGGCACTTGCAGAGTCATTTAGGATGCAGGCTCCTGGATTTTCTGACCTTTCATTTTGCAGTCCTGTTAAGACACAGCACTAATGTTTCCTCTGCTAGTCAAAAGTGCCATTTCCTCCAGCACAGGCATTTAATTCTCATCTTAAGATAGGATGGTATAGAATAAGGTAGGTTCATCTGGTGGACCTCACTGGTACTCCTCATGAGCTCTGCTATAAATGTGGCTGTACAAGCCTGAAGACTTCAAGGATCACATTTCTTGGAGATGACAACAAAATATTCAAAATCACTGGGAACCCTGTGGCCAAATTGTGTGTGCTCTGTGGGATCAAAAGCGTTCTGACTGGTGGGAATTCTCAGCATGGCACTTGGGACTTTTCCAGTAAAATGCATGTATTTCCTGCCTGGAGCATGTTCAGATGCACCACCAGCCTTAACATCATCCTTACCCTTGGGTTTTAGGCACCTGCCTCTCTCTTTTCTTCAGACATTCTGCCACATGGCATTTCTAGCAGTTGGATTAGAAATTACTTCCATTTCCACTTTCACAGATTCATTGCATATTTGTAAAAGCACATCTTTGTAATTCTCCTGTAGTCCATTTTTTTTTCCCACTCAAAAGATGTGAAGATGCAATCTTCTACTGTACATTTCTAAAGAAGTGGGTAAAAATTAAGGGAAAAATATGAAATTATATTCAACCCTTTTTTATCAAGCACAAATTGAAACGTTATATTTCTTATTGAAAGTTATCTGACCACAGATGAAAAAGCCTGGGAGAATCATGGCAGAGCAAGAAGAGGCTCAACCTCATTCCTTGTCATAGAGGATGCAGCAGACACAGAGAGTCTCCAGAGATCTGTCACAGCTCCTGGGGACTTGGAAAAAGAAACAAAGTTGAACTAGCCCAAGAGTGGAACAATTCCAGATGGTTTCATAAATCAGATACAGTTTGGATCTGTTGAAAAACTTCATCTTTGTAAGAAATGTCAGAAAGGTCAGTCAGTACATCTCAATACTTCTGCTGTGATGTAAAATCTCAATAGTTTTGTAATCAATCCATGGCAATGGAAAATTTCTTTAAATATCAGTATTCCCTGGTGAGCGGGTACTACAGATTAAAACTGCATTTTTGTAGAATCACCTTTTTTCTCCATTTGCCATCCCAGTACTCTAGTAGTGGTGTTACAGTACCTCTCACAATTAGTTCAGTGTGAGAGAGGTATATGAATAGCAGGAGAACTCTATTCGCAAGGGACTGTTCAGGAAGAGCAGTTCATAGTCCAGTTATCATCCCACTCCACAAATGTCTGATCAGATAGCAAATGCTCCCCCTGGACCTTGGGATCCTTCATATAATCTGGGAACAACACTGAAACAGGTAGGGTCAGCACCACCTGAAACAAAATAATACAGTTCTTATGAATAGTCTAAATGTTTTCCCCTGATTTCCAAGTGACTGAGAAAAGCAGGTACAATCCTTCTGTTTTCATATTTAGAGCAACAGCAACACTGATGTGCAGACTTTGGGCAAGATGAGTGGCCAGTGAATTGCAGAGAACACAAGGACCAGGTCAGTACAACTGTTAACACAATCAGAACGTATGAATCACTGATCTTAGAGCCCAAAAACTCCTGAACTCCACACCCATTTGAATAAGCAATCAGAATTTCAGTACCATCTATCTGCTTCTAGACTCTGCGACACTTCATAGATTTTTTCTCTGAGAAATGTTTTCCAGATTTCTTTTACTTCTTGCCAGTGATACAAATACCACAAAACAGTCTATCTCAAAGTGTTCTGGCAAATAATTCAGGTGTTGGCTATGATTCTAATACACATTGGCTACATTAGGCTTTTATAACATGTCATCTAGCCCCTGATAGCTACCATGTGGTGATAACGATTATTCAGTCTAAGCCCTAAATGAAATGAAGAAAGTGCATGTGTGAGGAAGGAACATATCTCTGCAGTGATGTTCCTATTCCTACACTTTCTGCAGTTCCTGGAAAAAGAGTGAATTCAGAGGCCTGGACTGTTAACACTGCAATAAGTTCTGCTCTTTCTAACCTCATATTTATAGTTTCATCATCACTATTTGTCACTACTGTATCTTCATCTTTTTTCTTCCAGCTTACTGATGTAGATGTGGAGAGCCTAATGGTGCAACTCACATATGTCTGTTAAGAAGGAAAATTGATTGTGTCACAGCAAATGAGCTGCTGCTGGTCTGATCAGCCTCACTGAAGTCAAGGTTTGCACTCAACTGCCATTAGTTTGGAGTTACGTGTCAGGTATAATTTAATACTGAGAATCTAGAAGTGTCTGACTGGACTTTGGAGAGAGCCTAACCACTCTGTTCTGCGTGTCAAATTAACTACCCAGTAGTGAGTTCCCCTGGCAAAATGATCACCCGTTGGCCAGCTGCCACACCACAAAGCTCCCCATACAACCGTCTCAGAAATGGAAACTTGTTATTCTGTAGCTGCCCAGTGAATACCCGTTCTGTCAAGGCTGGAGGGAAATATTTGGGGCAGGCAGGCTGAGAAAACAGAGAGGTGTTGGGTGTCAGAATTGATTTAAATGGGCTGCAGCTTTGTGCATAAGCACTGGAGCTCAGCAGACAGAGGATGGGAGGTAGCAAGAGTTGGGGGCTCAGAGGCAGAAGAAAGTGTGCTAGAGATAACCTTGAACACCCAAGAGCTTCATCTGCATGTAAGAACAGAGTATTGTTTGTTCCAGCATGACATGTGAGGTCTTCCTAATTTTCACAAGCATTCACAGGTAGCAGTTGTGTTTACAGAAGGGCTCCTGGTACACTGCTGCTGGTGAATCGATGAACATTACTCCCCAGGTGCCCTTACAGGCTGAGCTGCCAGGGGATGAGGTAAGTACGAGAATAACAGACTCAGTCTCAGCAAATGTGATTCTGTGATTCTGAAATCACCTCTACTTGAGTCAGTTGTGGAGTTAACGGTGCCCTGCACAGCACTGCACAGCAGTGACTGCAGTGACAAGGCCTTTTTAAAGAACTTTAGCATGTACTGAGCAATTTTGGATGCTTCTCCACCAAAGAGATCCCAGTGTCCCTACAGCCTCTGCCTTATTCAAACAAGGAGACCTGCTGGAGCACATATCTCTAATTCTAAAGGAAACTGGGCTGGTAAGGGTTGGTGAATACCATCTGTCATCCAGACATGCAATTGGCTCATATTCAGAGTGTCCGGATGCCAGGAGTTGGAAAGGATTTGGCAAACTTGGATGCCTTGATATAGATGTGACCATGATTTGGAATCATAGGATCCTGACAATCCAGAGGAGGTAGCCAGCCCAGGACCCTGCTCAAAGCAGAGTCAGCTATGAGATCAAAACAGATTGCTCAGGGCTTGCTCCATCTGTGCTGTACAGCTTCTCTGGGGAGCCTGTCGCACTGCTTTACTGTCCTCACTGAGCAAGCTTCAGGTGCTTGAGAGATTTTCAATGTCTCTATGCAACTAGAAGGCAAAAAAGAGGGAGAAGATATTTACATGGGATGACAGAAAGTGCACCACTGTACATTTACTGTTTATTCTCTGGTCTTTTCATTGGATGCAGGCTACTCAAATCAGATCAGATAACACAACACAATGTCACAACATTTTTTTTTCAGACTATTGGCTGCTGTCATGCAGATGCCATGAAGCAAACTCACCTATGCAAGTACAAGATGAAGTGTAGCTTGTATGGACTGTTAAGCAAAGAAATGCCGTTCTTGCCATATGCAGTATTAAATTCTCAGGGTCAATCTAGGGTATACCATCCTGTTCCATTCTTCCTTACCTCACAATGCTGAAAATAGATAATTCAACAAGTTGGTCTTCTGAGGAGAAATGTCTTTCATGCTGTAGAACCATCAGCAAGAAATACCACTCTTCCTCTCTCCTCTGTAAGCCACATGCTTCTCGAAACTGACAGGTACAAGGGCCTGATAACTAGGTGTGACTCCAATGCTGCCATACTGGAATCAACACAATCACAGGAAAAGTTGTCCAGATCCATAAGAAACCCGAAGATATTGGTCCGCGCATGAAACCAAGGGGTAACATATTGGGTCATACTGAGCTAAAACTGATAGGAATGAAAGTGAACCTTCGTTCTTCTGCTCCTCTATTCTTTTGTATTGTCTGACACTGGATACATTCAGAGAGTACAGATCTTAGAAACACACATACTTGCCATTTTGATCAGGAGCACATGACATATACGAGTACTTCCTTGGTCATAAATGATATTAGTTCTTCATGCTTTCAAATAGTTTTTCCTCCCCAGTTTCGACCGTCCATTGAATGTCAGCTCCAGTCTATGATGCCTAAACAGAGCTGAGAAAAGGGACAGGAACCCTAGATAAATATGTTAGTTACAAATATGTTTCAGTTTTCTTCCAAATCTGTTCTGAAACTGTTGCTAGGCTTGGCAAAGTAACCTACATTAAAATGTATCTCACGTTAAGCCACTTCCTTTCTACTCATAAATTTAGTTTTCTCTTCCTTTCTATTGCCTGTTGCCTGAACATAGGAGCACTTTCAGGAGGCTTTCTGGCTTATTCCACCTCACAGAAGAAGACCCCTTGACATGTTTGCTTTCTCCTTTCTCACATCCAGTAACATTACACACAAGAAATCCTTCTAAAATCCATTTTGTATCAAGAAAATGCAAATCTAGTTACACTCTGCATTACGTATCACTGTTACATGTGTACATTCACATTGTTCACTTGCTTACAATAATAAAGGTATGTTCATCATAACTTATTTTCATAATTTATTTTATTTATTTTGCAAATATCAACATACTCAACTTGTTAACAATTCTGTTGGGCACAACCGAGCATGGGATAGTCTGATCTGTCACCCCATCAACTGTTGAGCTGGTTTAGTGTATTTTGTTACTTGGCTCTTTTAGCACTCCTGACAATCTTGGTTTAATATTTTCAAAGGCATCACTCTGCAGAGTCTGTGAGTCTACAATAATAGTGCCATAACTTGTCAGATTTTCTGCCTTAGAGACACCCATCACTCCAGGCTTGATAATGGCATCTCTGATAAATGGTTTGCTCAAAGACATCATCTGAACTTGGATATAGTATACAGGTGTGTGTAAGCATTAGCAGCTTCTTAAATTGGTTCAATCTTTATGCTTGGACTGGCAAGCTACTCAGAAAAGATGCTCACATGTATTTTCACATCATCCTGGGCCTCCAGAGAATGTGGATGGTCAACAGGCTTTATAAGAGCACAGAATTAAGCAGACATTGTACCGGTATGCAGCATGAAATATATTTAAATCACTCAAGAGTTTTTAGTGGTCTCTGACGGCTAAGAGAACTAGATACCTTTAATCCTAATGAGAAATTTGTCTGTTGGCAGAGATGTCTACAGAGAAAGAGAAAGAAATGTGTACCTGAAAGATGCGTCTATCATCACTTCTTTCCAATGACGAACATTTTCATATTGATGTACTGATGAACAATATCTAAAAGCAGTAGACTTTTGTAAATCTTCTCCAGGTATGGACTTTTGTCCTTAACATATCTTGAATTTCTTTGTGTTGCCCAATCTGAATCTAGAAATTTAATGCTACTTTCATAGGCATTTCCAAACTATTAGGGCATGTACTTGTCTTTTTACCTACTGTTTATATGACAAGATTGCTTTACAAAAAAGGTTTTGTTATTTATTATAAATACAAGGGGTAGCTGACTATTTGATGAGATGTTGGAATCACTTGTGTGTGTTTTGGAAAAATAAGTACTCTAATCTCAGGGAAGGCCCTGAGGCCTGTAGGAAGTATTAATTCAGCAATATCAACATCTGAAGATATGCCACAAAGAGGCTGATAAGAAATGCTGTGAAAGACAAGAAGGTTGTAAAGTTTAGCATGGAATGATAGATATAAGTCATGTGGATCATGCTGAATTTTTGGAAGTTTTGGGTGGGAATTTAGTATGATGACACCTCCATCAACATGGTTAAAGCAGAATAATCTAGAATTCTGCTTATTTGCAAAATATGACTTCAGAAAAAGTATTTTGAGGATTCCATATAATTTCATTTGGGCATTACATGTTAAAAACGTCTATCCCCCATTTATTTCTGGAGGAATATGACAATTGCCATGCCTGATCAAACAGCAGTGAAAGGTATCTTGCTCTCTTCTCTCCATACTCATGTCTTCAGAAGAAACTGTGCATACCTGTGTACATGGAACAACAGGGAAAGCTCCTTCCTAGCTTATTCCAGCAGAAGTGAATTGGTTCATACCATTTGTTTTAAGATTATTTTCCACAGTAACTTAATCATTTTCATTTACCATGTAAACATTCAGCTACTTTTGAATCTCATTTAAATATTGACACAGTCCTCAATTGTTAGTGACCACTACGGACTCGTTCTAAACAACTTAAAAAAAATCTCCTGGGGTTTACCTTTTAATCTGATGCTGCCACTGAAATTCACAGATATCCTTTACTTTTATTATCATTTTCACTCTGACATTTCTCCTTTCTACACTGAGCAAATTTGGTCTCATCACACTTGTGGAAGTCTGTCATTCTTACAAGCTTTTTTGTCATGTGACACAAGCCCTTTCCCAGAATTTACCTGGAGGTGTTCGTTACCTGGCCAGTTCCATCTATGCAGCTACAGCCCAGGCTAGCAGCATACAATACAAACTATCCTGACAGATTTGGATTTGCTGTTGTGCCAGCCATGTCATTACCACCAAATTTTCACCTTGTTCCTTTGACAGAATGAAATGCAAATGTTGGGAGACATTTTGAAGATGGCTTGTGAATTTTTACTTGCCCACCTGCTGTTCAGCATATGTGGAGTATGATCTACTTTGAAATCACAAGTCCAAATTCTGTACAATTCAAACGCTGTCAGCTTGTCTGAGACAAGCTACATAGTGTGTATGTTTATGGACTTGTCACTGACCTGTATTAAGAGCCTGGCTGTATCTCAGCCTGCAAAATCAAATTAGAGCAATGGAAAAGTATAATTCTCTACCCTCCCCCAGCAATACCATGCTTGGAGAACAGCAGGTGCAAGTTTCAAGGGCAGGTCAAGATCACTGTCAAAATGTGGCCCTTCATGCCAAATTATCAGTCAAAGATCATCTCCTCTTCCTTCCTAACAGCCCATAACAACAGAAGATCCCACCGGAAACTTGAAGCTTGTCAGCACTGTGTTTGGGTTTCAGTATATTCTTTGTAAATAAAGATCCTGTAGGACATTAAACTCAGCCTTCTAGTGAAATCGGAGCTGAACATATCTGCCTTACAGTTGTGTTTTATGTAGTATGTGATAGGATGAAGGCTGGTCTTCATGAAGGTTTCAATTCAGGTTGGTTGCATCCTCAAGATCTAGCACTAACACTTCCATAACTGCATTTTGGTTAGAGTCAGCTTATTTCATACACTCAACACTGGTACAGATCGCAATTCCAGATAAAATACTTGGCAAAATAATTAGACTGCCCTGCACACCCACTCCTGGCACTCAACGGGCTTGATGAGCAACAGCAACCTTTCCCCACATCACTACCTGGAGACATCTTTGTCACCAAAGAAAGCCCCAGAGCGTAGACAGTCTTCATGAGGCACCTGGAAGGCCAGTGCCACAGGCCACTCTGCGTGCAGGGATGGGATTGGTAGAACTGAGGGCCTTTACACAAGCCCCAGTTCCTTTTCAAGATGACAGTATGCACTATGTTGAAATTTTCCTTTGTCTCCCAATATCAAGAACACGTAGTCCAAACCCATGAAAGGGCAGAGAGAATTGCAGGCAGAAATAAAATGAAGATTTGCATTCTTCCCACTAGCTGCCAGCCCATCCACAGCTGTATCTGATCCCTACCCCCCATAAAATGCTTAAACTTGATGAGCGGTGAACACTACAACTGTCTGCAGAATGGCACACATACTCCTTCAGCCAGCCTCCTTGAGGTAACTAGCTTTTCTTGGTTGCTTCTCCCAGTCTTCAACATCTGAATTCATGGAAGGACCCTAGGAGCCCTTCTGACCTTGAGCAAAATAAAGATTTGTGGAGCCAATACGAAGAGGATACCAGGTTTCTTGCTAGCCAAAGCAATGACTGAACTTATAGGCACAGTATAGGGTGATTTCAGTTTAGAAAGGAATCTTTCTGTTCTGTAAATCTGATGCCTACTCCGCATTAGTACTCCAACACGAAACTAACACCAGGCCTAAAGGTCTTTAAGTACTCTGAGATAGGTAAGGAGACAGAGATTCACATACAAGAACAAAAAATTCTCTAAAGTCTTTCCAAATATTTTGCCTGCCTGTTTATTTTTGGCCCGTTAGTGCCTACCACCAGGATGAGCAAGGTGTCTAGAAGGTGACACTTTGAATCATCATCTCACTACTTCACAGATTTATAGAAGCCATTATATATTTCATATAGGTCTGTCAGTTGCTGAGATCCAATCCATGCTGACGTTATCTGAAGCAAAAGCAAAGCCTTTATGGCCATCCCACCTAATCAATGTCTCACTTAACTCATGCTGCCCTTTCCTTCCCCAGGATTTTCAGTTCAAGAATGAATTACATCCAAAGGCTACTTTCTTCTTAGAGAAATAACGAGGCTGAAATTGTCTGGTGCTGTGATCATTGAGTGTGATCACTGAGAAAGCCTCAAGGGAGCCTTCCCAATTAACCTCAGCAGAGTGCTTTTGAAAGCCTACCAAGAGGAAGCCAGCCAGTTTATGAGTTTCTTTCAGGGATACGACATTTCTGGGTGACCTTGTACACCACAGGAAGTTTCTGATCTTAGTGGCTTCCTCAGAGCTGTAACTCTAAAATACTCCCTGAAACAGTCCCACTACAACTGCAGGGCTTCCCAGCTTCCGTGCCCCATCATGTGCATTCCTCTTGGTATTGCAGTGCCCAACCTGTTTCTCATGAGGACCAAAGCACCCGTTTCCCCATTGCCTCTTCTGTGGCCTCCCTGTGTGCATTACCCCAGGTGCAACAAATCTTTTTAACTGGTCACATTTCTCAATCACACTTTCAATATCCTTTCCACAGCTTTTTTTTTTTTTTTTTTTTTTTTTTGTGAATGGGATCTCCCATCTTGTTAACATCATCTGCACTTTTTTGTTCTTATATGTGTTACTGTGCTGTGGATTTGGATGCATTCACACATATGTTCAACTGCTTTCAGCCTAATGATTAACCCCATTTTCTTTACATCCATCACATGCTCTCACCTCATTTACCATGTCATAAATCCTGTGTGATCAGATAACTTAATTAGAAACTCTTTTTATACTTGCTTTAATCATCAGCAAAAATATTCAGCAGTGCAGGACTAAAATCAGACCTCCATGGGAACTGAACAGAAACACATACCCCTTCACTGAAGATTCCCCATTAGCAAACAGTTTTCATTCATTTAGCTGACTTCTAATTTGTTTAATATGCACTATATTATCTTGGCACAATCCTAGTTTTTAACCAGAATGCAAAATACCTTTAAATTACATTTTGTAGAAATTGAATTCTACATTAACAAGATTAGTTTTGGCAGCCAAGATCACAATCTTTCCAGTGAACAATGTGACACTATTTTATTAGAATCCATGTTCCATGAAACTTCATTGACTAACACTCACTAAATTTCTGTACTTCAACTATTTATTGGTTGTGTACCACTGTTATTTTTCCCAGTATCAGTATCACCCTAACTGACCTGTACCTTCCCTGTTAGGCTACTCATCACTTTAAAATGTCAGCAGACTAGCTTCTTAATATTTCACTGGAATTATTCCAGTTCCTCAAAACTTGAGAAATTAAATCCCGTATCTCAGAGTGGTCCACAATCCACTTTAAAATGTCTTGAATGCAAGTTAACAAGATCTTCTGACTTCAAGATATTTAAACTTTCACAGTTACTGTTTAACTCAGCCACTGTCAGACTGTGCCACATCTACCCATACAGTACCTTAAAGCAATAGATCTTATTTTGGGCTACTTTCCAAGTTCTGTGCTCCAGGAATTGCACAGACTTTTGGCTCCTTTTCAGAGGAATATATTGTTTTTAGGTTTTGGAGCTCTCTACATTTTGGTGCCTGATATGATGGTCATGACTGGTCTGACTGAGTTTCTTCTCTTGATGATATTTCTTGTGCAAAATCACAGCTACAGAGTTAAACATTTTCCAAGGAAACTCTACATTCTGAGAGATCCATGTTTAGCACATAAAAAATGGTCTATGTTTCATCTTTCCTTAATCAAGGACAATATTTTATTTATTTTTTATTTACATTTTACTTACAATCATCTGACGGCTTGTGGATATTTGGTACTAAAATCACAAATATTCAGTAAGGTAATCTGCATTGGATTTCTTACATTTGTTAAAACAATCTGACTGTCTGAAATGTTACTGGTTTTGTGTTTTGTACAAGATATGTATCTTCCATATGTGCTAATTAACTTGCGTGTGTGTGTGCATCTATATAAACTACATATATCATCAAGATATTCTGCATGCCTTATTAATATTTCAGCCTTAATGAAGAGTTATTACTAATTGTCCTTTACCTCTCCTCTTTTCTCATTCCCTGCTAAGACACTATCCATAAATCTGGGAGACCAATTCTGTATGCCAGCCAATCAAAATATAATAATTTACTTCCTTTAATTTGAATAAATCTTTTTACTAGCCTGATTATGAAAAGCAGTTACAGATAAGTAAACTGTTTTTCTTAAGTCTTTTATACGTATCACCAACTGTGTAAGTATCCAGGCTGTCTTCTCATCCATCCTCAGTAACACTCAGGGGTCTATTTGCTAATTTCGGTTAAGATTGCTTTTCAGACTGAAAGATCAGAAAATATAATTCCTGTTGCTGTTGCAGTACCAGTGTCTGCAACAGGAGACACTCCAGATGGTCCTTGAGACACAGCCTTAATAACCAGATGTAGAGAAGATAGGATGCTCCCTTTCAAAAAGTGTAGCAGATTCCAACACTCAACTGAACCAGTAAGAAAGTCTGTATTTTTAACACTCTGTTTTTCAAACACTGGTTAAGTTGGAGTTACTGAAAGCATTCTTTAGAATGGCCTTTTCCATAACAACCACCCAAAATTGCAGAGCAGATGGAATATCTGTGGAATTCTTTGAGAGTCAAGCAGTAAGTGCAGTGTCTTTTTTAACTGTGAAGGTGATGTTCACAAGCCATCACCACAAGCTGCAGTCCCCCTCATGCTCTCTCAGCCTCTTCCTTTCTTTTTGCAGTTGTCAGTTCTGTGCATGTAACAAGACTCCACTGAAGACATGCAGCACTTTCCATTCTCTGCAGCAGCATTATGCACATGCTCTACTGGCTCAGCTAATCCCTGTGTTTCTCGAGAATGGAGGTCACCTCCTGGGAGAGGACTGAAGGGAGATTCCTCCTCCACTGTGGAGATGCCAAATACAGCAACACATGGAGCCAGTTGGTGTGAGTTCATGAACAAAGTGTGACATGTGAAAAAAAAAGATCTATGCAGCGGGTGTTCTTTTCTGACATTTCCAAGTCTATAAAATACAGAGTGACTATTAAAATGCAAAATGCAGACCTATTTCATCCCACGACTGCTACAGGGTGGTAGTAACTTGAGAAGGAGAAGGGAGTTATCTGTATAATTGTTTCTGATTCAAGGACAGAACTTCTTTCCAGTTTGTTTTTAGGTGATGTTGTACAAAGGGGCAAAGAATGAGCTCCTCTTAATCCTGTTATACGCAACTGAATTGTTGGCTTCCTGTACTCCACGATCCCTCTCTGCTCTGACGGTGTTTTGAGAGTGGTTTTCCAGCATTTTCCTTTCATGTTTTTTGGATATCAATGCCATTGTCGAGACAATTTTTTAAACAGAGACACAGACCAGCTAAGGATTTGAGATGAAGGGCAAAGGTTTGAAAGAGGGCCTATCTGCAGTGTGTTCAGCTGGGGTGCCCTGGAAGCATCAGCAGAGGAAGTAGGTATGGCTCTGCACTGACTTCAACTTTCTTAGACCTATTGCTGTCATGACCTTGGAGAGCACATGGTCAATATTCAGAGAGAAGGGCAAGGCAGCTGGTGTTTTATGTCAAGGTTGTGAGTAACATGGGTAGAACTCTGTCTCAGGGACAGCTGAGGGCAGTATCCAGAGTTCTCTAATTTTGATACTGCAGACCTCACCACTTCTGCTGGCAAAACAAGTCTCCTGTAAGGCCTTCTAAACATAGGCCTGCTGCTTCACAGCAATTCTGAGGGAGACTTAATGGGACAATTGAGCTGACAAAGGTCTCATTTACATGTTCACTGTAAATAGGATTGTTCCCTCAGGGATTTTTGCTCTCAAAGAACAAATACTGGACTAAGGAACTCTCAGCCTGGGATATGAGCATTTTCCTCTGCAAGGGGCAATCAGGTATTGTGCATAATTCTGTGTCTGCTGTTGCATGAAATCCAGGTCTTCATAGTTTTGTGACACAATCCTTCTGCCCTTTGACAGCCTAATGAAAAAACAAATAAGTGAAAAGTCCCCCCAAACCCAAACAAAACACTGTTCTCCTCTTTCACTATTATTTGACACACTATTTGCAGATAGTGTTCATGCTTATTATTTTCTTAGTGGTACTGGCTGCTTTTGCCCATTCTCTCTTGCTCTACTGCCTGGAACACTGAGCTTGGCAGAAGCTGCTGGGAAAATCTTATCCTAAATCTGCCATAGCACTTTTAATGAAAGAGAAGGTCGTAGCCATGATGTCCTGGCTGAAGGCCAACCTCAGTAACTGCACACTGGATTCTTGTAGTTCCATGCACTTTCAACCAGAGTCAAGATTCTTCAGCAATGCCACATGCCATGCACTCTGATGCTCAGTTCATAACAAACTATATGCTCCACCATCACCTGAGTACCCACTTCATAATAGTCTCTGCCTTCTTTCAGCATCACCCCAAGATATGTCACTTTTCTATGCCTGAATAGGTTTAATCCAGAGCTGTAATGTAAATATTTTTCAAGCTTTATGTCCTGTGTTTTGCGCTAATGTAACATATTAAAGACCATTGCAGAATGCAACGAGCAGGCATGAACTCATTAAAGAAATCATGGCTCTGAATTTCCTAATATTTTGAAATAGAAGTCTTAACTTTCATGACACATCATTTATATATTTTTACAGTATTACAATCATATTTTATAAGCTATCTGTTCACGTGCTTCAGTACATCTGATCTACCATTTCTCAGGCCCTTGAGGAAATGGGAATGTTTCATGCTCTGACTGAAATTCACCAGATTCCCTTCATGCTCCTGACACAAGTCATGGCAAATAATTCTACCTAGACAGCAGGTCGCTAGTAGTTGCACCAAATCAGAAACTACATTGCATGCTCTTGTGTAACAGAGGCGGAAAAAATATTTAAACCCTTGAAGGTAGGACTTATTAGATAGTAAACTTGTCAACGTTTACATGTTTTGTTCTATAGAAAGTCCTGATATCAACATTTATTTTGAACCCACATCTGGACAAATTGTTGGAACAGCAATATTTTTATTGAAAGCAAATTTGTCCTTTCTCAGAAAAAGTTTAGCTTCAACTTGGTTCAATATAACTGTGTCCTCCTTGGAACTGCTGCCGTGCCTCATGAGGGTGATACATCATGCTTTTCAGTTGACAAAGTTCCCAGCCAGCATCCTGTGATGTTTTGTGGCCATTTGACTCTCAGAGTACATTGCAAAAATTTAATGAGAGAGATAATTATGATGCATTATGGGAGTAAGATGTCTATAAATTACAGTGTCCACAAGGCACATTGTAACTCTTATGGACATAAATTAAAACTGAGCTCCTCCATCATGAAATGTTTTAATTCAGTGTTTCAATTTAGACTGAGCAAATTCAAAGCAAAGCATTTTCTTTTTCCCATTGGGGAGTAAAAATCTTGAGCAAAATGCCATGGGGAAATTCAGAGTTCTTAAAGACTGCATCTCCATTCAGAAAAAGATATTCATGGGAAATATACGACCTCTTATAATACATACTCAATTTCCATATATTTATATAAATATGTGTATATATATATATACTGTAACAAATAAAGAAATATAAGTCAAATCTGCTAAATATAGCTTAATATACACTTGGTGATATATAAATTGCAGTTTGACGTGTAATAACCAAGTAGCAAGTTGGTCAGAGAAAGTCAAAGAGCATTTTTTTTCTAATCCCTATACAGATGAATCTATGTATTACAAGCTCAGCCCACTGGAAGTTATTTTTCTTAGTTTGTCGGGAAGAAGGACAAGAGAAAGTAGAGGAAAAGACTGTGCAGTTCACCCTTGCCTTGATGTGTGCATAGCACTGCCAGGCCCTCTGTTACTTAATTATTATTCCATAATACTCCTAGCAATTTGGAAACTTCTAATTACTTTTGCCCAGTTTTCTGGCTTCCTATTTTACTAGATTATTTTTTCCTGGGACAGAAAATAAAAGTGTTTATGCATTGGTGGCAAACTCCAATGTGTACCTTCCGTATTATCATTGTTCATTATGAAAGGTTTCACTTCACTTACAGCAAGCTGTGAATTACTTCATTTTGGGCTCCCAGCAAAATTATTTCTTGTGGCTTCTTTTGTTTGTTTGTTTGTTTTCTGGAAAACATGCTGCTATTTATGCCCCAAAGCAGAGTCTTGTCCCCCAGAATTTGAGCCATTTGACGCAGAAAGATATGAACAGCAACAAATCAAAACATCTCACAGTTTTTAGTGAGGTATCATCATGAGGAAAGTATGAAATTGCCTTCTATTTTTATTTCAGGATCCATGAGTAATTGTAGTCTGCTTTGGATACAAAATAATGGCAAAGCAGCTTTAGAAATTAAGGATGTCACAGTGACACTGCTGGTTTTTGGAGGGTGTTGGTCTTTCACCACTACATCACGATTTCTATAAGAAACATTTCTATAAGAAACGCACTGGTGGTGGTAACTTGGCTCAAGCTGCAAGAGAGCCCATGGCTGCATCACCTCTGTTGGCCAGATCCTGCTTCAAGCCCGTGGGAAGGGATATTGCTGGTGCCACTGTGGTTGCAAGCAGCAAAGCTGCTAGAAGATGTATACTCAGAAGGTTCATTGTTGGAGGCAAACAGAGAGAGTCATCTTCAGCCTTCCCTCAGGTTTCTGACCACCAGCTATCTGCTTCATCCCCTGCTCCACTAAGCAGCCATTTGTATCTGAAATGTTCTTCCTACAAATGCCATGGCAGCTTGCAGCTCTGAGTGGCTTCTTGATAAGCAAATTGGGCTGCTCATTTTCTGTTTCTCATTTTGCTCATTCAGTTACAGGGAATGACTTGTTGCTGTACCCAGTTATCCACACCCATGACCTTTTCAGAGTCTTTGCTTTCCAAGATGCATGCCCACCATCCCCAGAGAAAACTGCTGTTTGTGTTGATAGATGCAAACCTTTGTATTTGGTTTAATTCAACCTTACTTTTGCCTAAATGGTCCTGTCCTACCAGGTGATCTAGTCTATGCTGGTAGTCTCAATGAGTTCCCACTCTACCTCATCTTTTTAGGATACCATCAACTTTGTCTTGTCTACAGATTGTATTGGCTATGAGTTTGTACTTCTCACAATGGGACAACACTTTTCCCTGTTTGCCAAGATTGCATGTTTGCTGATTCCATTCAAATGTATTGCTGTAGAAAATATGCTGAAGATAAACAGTATAACAGCTGACAAAAGAAGCCGGAAAATACTGCCTCAGGAAGAGGACTAGCAAAATGCACTGTATGGTAAAACATAGGGCAGAAATTGTTTAGGACATACAGCTTCACTACTCAGTCAAGGATACTTCCAGCTTTTAAGTATACGGGGGCAATGTGGCCCTGTGAACCTTCTCAAGAGACTCCAGCATCTAAGGAGAACAAGTCTGTACAATGCAGGTTGCCTTTTCTCGGTGTCCTGAGCCCTTGCTGGATGACAGCATCACCATCTGCTGCTGCAATTTTGAGCTACAAATAGCATGAAACATTTTTTCCTTCCTCTGTGCCCGCTATGCCATTCATGACACCAATGTCCTGCTGCAGACCCGTACAGTCCTTATCCCATTTACACTCCTCCCCTATATTTGTGCCAGACTTATTTTGAGCCATTTATGTGAGCCATTAATCATAGTGTGGTTAGTCATTTAAAAACAAAAAGAATTACTTGTCTGTGGACGTGACAAGTCATTTCCAGCTACTGAACAACTTGGCAAGGGATTTTCTTTCTCTTTGGTTGAAAATACTCTAGATACACCAGGGAGGGTTTTATCTGTGTGTTTGTATAGAGGGAACATGCAAATATGTCAGAGGGGGCGAGATGGGAAACAGCCAACTCTTGAGCAGTTGCTAAAAGATGACACTTTGTAAACTATGTTGATAACCCTCTGTGGGAGGAATAGCAAAAACTTAATTAGTACTGAAATATATCAAGAGAAGTCTTATTTTTAGAATTCAGGAGAGAGCCTGCAGGGACTTCTTGTATTTAACTTCTTGTGCAGTGCCTTGACTCAGTGGCAGGGTGAGACACCAGAATAAGGTGACCTACAGTTTTCAGTGATTTAGCTCTCTTCAGTCCATGCAAAAGTCTCGCTGACTTCTAGGAAGGGTAAAGATCAGTCTTGTATTTTCTGGGTTCTAAACTAAATTGAAGAAGTAAATTGCAAAAGTAATATATGGTCAACTATAAGGTGACCAAAATCAGTTTGCTACTGACACCTTGAGTACACTTGTAAAGATAAGGAACCAGTCTGTACTTCACCTCTGTGCTGGTGATTGGCAACAGCAAGAGACAAACTGCTTTTCCACTTTATCAATATTTTTGTTTTTAAAAAATATATTGTGTTTTTCTTTGCATTGGGACATGCCTCAAACCTTTTTAAAATTACCTTCAAAAGGACAGATAGTAGATGGAAGAGCCGGTAATAAGTGATAGCACGTGAGAGGCTCAAGACTAGGTCAAGTATGACTCAAACACCAAAGTCTTACTCCACTTCTTTACAAGTCACTACCTCAGCTAAGTGACTTTTGGCTTTTCTAGGCCAGGGTAGTCTCATTACAGATTGGAAGAAACTCTTCTTTTGGATAAAACTTTTTCATTAAAAATAGGTTTGGCCCTGCAAAAAGTTGCAGTTTACTGATAAGATGTTCAACTCAAATGTTCCTCCCCAGTCCAAATAATATTTTTCAGCTTTCACTTTGGACCAGTCTCTTCTGGTAGGTGGATTTTTCCATGTTGCTTCAGTTTAAGAGAATAGAAAACTTACTGTAAAATCTTCACTGTCGGTGGCATTTAGATATTGTAGTTATCTGCAGAGGCCATTCCAGGTCCCCCCTGAAGGAAGTTCCTTGGTTTTACTGAAGAATACAAGATGAATAGTGAATAACAATAGAATTGTACAGTGAAATCCATTTGCTGAGAGCCATAATGACGGAACAGCTGTGGCTGCCTCTTCCACTGGGTCAAAAGTCAGAGACAGCATAGCTGAACACAAAAATATGGTGAGCAAATCTTTGTACAGTGTCACAGAAAGAAGCCTAAAAATAGTTCAAATCTCCTTTCTACTCTTATTTAAATAAATCATTTCCAGGGAGAACTGACACTTTGCAGCCTCACAGCCATATTTATAGGAGGTGGTAATAATTTGCAAGAATGGTCTAAGCTGGGGGGAAGTAATTGATCTGGATGGCCAGGACAGATTGGTGATGAATGATTTAAACCACAACATTGTGAGCTGAGATTAAATAACAGGGAACTTCATAAAAATGATATCTGAGCAAGAGAAAAGGCTTTGAGGAGGTGTGAAAGATTCAGAGAGCTTGAGGCGCATCAGGTCAGGGCTTTTGATCTCTCCCGACAGAGCGCTTCTCCAGCAACACAAGACATCAGTACAGGGGATGCTTGCAGCCCTGAGAGACACAAAGAACATGTCCAGGCTGCTCTACTGCACCACACAAGGAGGCGAGGTGTGGCAATGCCGTGGAAAAGCAGACAGACATCCTTGCTTCCTTGGGTCACTCTGTATAAGGCCAGTGGTGTGGGTACGGTCCAGATGACTGTCAGCCACAGGAAGAGCTGAGTAAATGACCTGGCTGTAGCCAGCCAGTGACCATGCTACATGGATCACGCTACAAGACTAATGACAGCACTACTGTTACATTCAAGAGCATCTGTCTCATCTTCACCCCATATTGAGACACACAGATGGTTGTTCTGGGTTGGAGTTCCCAGATCTAAAGCAAAGCCTGATCATTAAACCAGAGAACAAGCTGCCCTGCACAACACCACACTGTGGGTGTCCTGTTTCCTGGAGGTTGGGTAGCTCTAAACCCCTCTCGCTGCAACAAACAGTTCCCTTCTTTCCATTGCAGCCTGGTAGATAAAAAGAAAGGAAAACCAGCCACGCCCAGGAAAAGGGAGTTTACAAGAAGTGCTGAATGTAGCTGAAATGTAAATGTCAGTGTACCACACAGGAAACCCAGCTCTGAGCTACATACATCTGACTCTCTTTTCATTTTTTAAACATCTCCCTTAGGCCAGCAGATAGCATTGCTTTTTAATAACAGCTACACATTATCAGACACTTACTATTCAAGGAAGAGTTCTGAAGAACGCATCAATTCTAACAGGCAAGACAGTCTTCTTGATCGACATAATTTATTCAGTCTATTCCTAAGATGAGGAGGAAGCAAAAGACAATTTTTTATTTAGCTGTTTAAAAGCATCCAGCTTTATAAGAAATTGTTGCTCAAGGAGAAGCAATATTTTAAAGTCTGTAAAATTCTCTTTTCTGGGGAAATTCAACAATGGAAATTTTCTTCTCTGTGCTGTCATGTCCTCCTGCTAAAGGGAGAAGGAAGTTATCAGGGATCAGAGCACATTAAAAGAGACTTAAGAAACCATCTACATAACTCCTGCTCCTGCTCCTCATAGCAGTGATTGAATGCTGCCTCCTAGAGAATCTCAGCCTTTCCGAAGTTACGTGGAAATCTCTGTTTGAGAAATCAAATTGCCACTGCAGCTGCTAACTCCTCCTTTATTTTCACTGTCAGTCTCTGTTCAGGGGTGGAACGAGCAGGGCTGAATGAAAGCATTCATCATCATAGCCATAGAAGCTATTTAAGAGATAAGAGTGCCATACTTGAACCACACCATTTTTCATGACATGAACATGACTGCTGAACCAGAGGGCCAGGTCATTCTGGGAAGCAGAATGAAGAGCTGGCTCTGGTGATTTGAGAGCAATGGACAAGCAATTGCATTTCTGTTTCCTTAGCTGCTCCAGAGAGGAGCAAAGCATTCTGGTATTTCCTGCTGTATAGTGAAGAAGACAGACCAGAAGGGGTTAATTCATTGGCTACATTGGAAAGTCTGCTTGTACCTTGAAAAAAGGACAGGATATAGATTCATTAATTGGAAGGTAGTCACGTGCCTTCTGAGACCAATAGGAGAAACAAACTGTTGTGGATTTCCTCCCTTATTAGCCAACTATTAACCATGTTTGGAGCAATATTGCAAGCATGCGCACGGCAGATAGCATGTCAAGTGGCCACTTGGACTTCTGAGAACCCACTCTGTTGTGGCAAGCACAGGCCATGATTAGTGCTAACCATACCGTGAAGTGGTTGCAAGCTGAATTAAAATATGTCATATGGATAGCCACTAATGTGATTGTTTGGAGTTTTGAGGAAGTGAGTGAAGAAAAGATCAAATACAGCACAAGGGAAATCCCTGGGAGACAGAAAGGCTCAAGCCTTTGTATCTCCCAGCTGGAAAGTCGAGTTGTTGAAAGGAGACTGTGGTTTTAAGGAAACTCACTGGATAAAATCTGTCAGGGTGATAAAATTAGTTTGTATTTTTGTTCTATCTCCAGCAGCACCCATGTTATTCCCAGCATGGTCATGATTTAGGTCTCAGCCCCCATCTGCCTGCTTAGGGGAGGCTATCTCATTGAGTCAGCTGTCTCAGAGCCACAGATGTTCACAACACTGCTAGCCTGCTGCAGTAGTCTTTCCTGGCAGAAAATTCAGTGATATTTCTTTACCTCTGTCTGAGTGTCCCACACCTGCCTCTTTGCCTACTCTGCCATATCTTCCACAGCAAATGCTTTTGGAGTCCCCAGTGTCACCACCTGGAGCTAAACTCAAAGGCAGTTGAATCAAATTGTTAGGGTGGGATTCACCATATCTAATTGCAGATGTCTTCCCTCACCCAGGGAGCTCTTTACAATCATAGAGGGAAATAAACTATTTTAGGACACGGTCTGTTTCACTCATTTTAGATGGCGGCATTACAGTGAGGTAACTAGCACTCTGTAAAGGGAGGCTGTGCATTCGGACATCTAACTTGGAGGAAGATGCCCACAATGGGTCAGCTGTATCCCACCTCTAATGACTGAAAGGAGAAAGTCAGTCATACATGGTCACGTTCAGAATTTACATAGTTCTCCACTGAAACCATTAAGCCTCTTCACATCATGTGGTTCTCAATTAAATTTGTGAAGAAATCAAAAACAATAAGTGCAAGGAACTCTTTAGAGCAACATCGACCTTAGACAAAAGTATCATTGGTACATGAAAAGCCAGCTGCCACTCACAGCTTCTGGCTGATGGCTCCAGGCTCCATGAAAGCTGTATGAAATAATGACGGATACAACAAGGGAAAAGAAAAAGAACAGTCAAACTAGGATTTGCTAGGAAATGTGGCTCTAATTATTTTTACTAAAGCACAAAGGTTTTGCTAAAGCAAGACAGAATGAACCTACAACTAGTATCTAAAATACCCCAAGTGACTAAGCAGTACCTGACCCAGCAACATTTAGCTTGAGGTTACTAACAACTGGTTGCCTGGAAACTGAATAGAAGCAAAGGGTATAAATATAATGGTTTATTTTCATTAAAAGGAGCAAAAATAATTTTATGTGAGTCAGATGAGTTTCTTGAAATTCTTTCATTTTTTTACAGTATGAAGTGATATTTGTTACAATATATTGTGTTTTTAACAGAGTAGGTAGTCTTGCTGTGAATTTGCCTAAAATGTTATATAATGGTAAAAGCAAGGAAAATATCATAGAATCATAGAATCATAGAATGGCCTGGGTTGAAAAGGACCATAATGATCATCTAGTTTCAACCCCCCTCCTGCGGGGAGGGTTGCCAACCACTAGACCAGGCTTCCCAGAGCCACATCCAGCCTGGGGAAATATATCTACACTGATTTTGAAAGGCAAGGACTTTTCTATCTTCCATAAGTTCTATTATTTAATTGGCATTTGATTGGAAAGAAAAAGCCACAAGAAAACATAGAATTGACTGAAAACTCACATCTTCCAACAGTTTTGTGGAATGTTTCTACACGCTGATGAATCTGAGCATTACTTCAGTGTTTTAAAAGCAGGGATTTTGATACTAGGATGTAATTGTTGGTTCATTCTGGCTTGTGGCACCAGATAGTTGTGGCCCACTCTGATCTAAATAATGGTGTCACCTTTACATCTTGATTTTTGGTGTCATAATTTGTATGCTACTGTTTACTAACAATGTGGAATCCTTGATATTTTAAGCCCCAAATACACAGCCCATTTATTTACATAGACAGCCTTATTTTATACTGTTTCTTACCTGGAAAGTGATGGAGTCTCTCTGCAATGGAAAGGACCAGTAAATGACACAGCCACGTAGAGCAGTTGCCAAGGCAGGGCACACTGCTGTCTCCCGCCAACATGAACATGGGCCACAGTATAAAGGGGAAAGATGGGCAGTCCATGTATGCTACACACTAGCTGTTGAGCAGGTCAAGGGTGACAGAGCATTGCAGATGACAATAAACTCAAGCTGAGTTTAGGTTTTCTGTGGGAGGCACAGCACATGATAGAGCCTTGATAGCTGCAGCACGAGACTCTACAAAGCCTCACGTCTCAGGCTTGAGAGGTACCTGCACTCTGCTCTGGTTCCACAGCACAGCACTGGCACAGACCACGCTGGCTCTGTTGGGTTGGCTGCCATGGTTCCAAGTGGAGTCCCAGAGCCACCACACCCTCCTTCAGACCCAGACATGGGGAACCAACCATGTGCACCGCTGAGTCAGTCACCAGCTTTGGCCTTTAGCTTAATGCCCACAAAATTAGAGGTCTCTCCACTGTGTTGACAGCTGGATCCATTTTGCTTATGACTACCCTCCAGCATCACACTGCTTTTCTGATTATTCGGACTAGATGACGCTAAACGAAACTCATCTGAATTTTTCAGATTTCAAACAGCTCTGTGAAACCAGAGCGCAACACAGCCCTAGGTAGCTACCATCATTCATTCTCAAAAGACAGCTTTAAACAGAATAAAATCTATGTTTGATTTGGTCTTTCCAAACACTAGGGCTTATTCTTGGATGCACACAGTACCCTGGGACTATATTAAAGAATTCATTGTTAAAGCCTGCAGGCCTCAATAAATATGTCTCAGTCTTCAGCTTGCCATTTTAAAAGAAATAATGCTAGCAATATAGATAAAACTAATAAAAATAAGCCTCACACTTCATCCGCCCATTATGAATATCCTCCAGTGAGCCTAGAGAAAGGGCGCCGTGCATCTTGGCTGTCTGGGGAGCTCTCTGAGAATGACATCCATCTTGAAAGCACACCACTGCTCCAAGTGTCCTACTGTGCAGGGAAGAGTGACACCACTTCTCCCTGCAGAGCTTCATGTCGAAATTCTTTTGTCAACTTTGACGTCTGCAGGAAGCCAGTGTGGGAGGTCTTGGTGTGCTGCAGTTGAACGCGTCTGCTGTCTGCTGAGAGAAAATGAAGACAATTTCAGGTGAGCTAAAGGCCTTTCTAAATTATTTATAGCCTCTATGCACTGGCACCATTAGCCAAAAGTCTACAGAAGTTATTATCAGACCATGACCCAGGAGTGAGGTCAAAGACTTCAGACCCAACCAATAAAAACTGTATTCTGGATTGACCTGAAATAAAGGATCAGCCAGTCCTGGAAAGACCAGCTTACCTACTGATACACACTGAAGAACACCATATTAATGTTCAGGGTCCCAGATCCCAGTTTTAATAAATCCTATAATAACAGAGAAAAAGACACGTAGTGAGAACCACAGTCATTTACCTCATCTCTACAGTGCTGTCTGTCCCCTAGGCAAGAGGGCAAAAGTACTTTACACTCTTGGCAGCATAGCATGGATTTTGCAGATGAGAATGGCCCCATATGAAGTAACCTTCAGAATGAAACTCTTTTTTTTAGCCTGCCATGGTGAAAACGATAAAAAAGAAAGAGAGAATGAAGGGCAGTAAGAAGGAAAGTGGAGAAAAAAAAGGAAGGGAGAAGTAGAGAGAAAGGAAGAAAGGAAGACGGGAAGAAGGGAAAGAAAGGCAGGAATGAGAAAGGAAAAACTTGGGACTAATGACGTGAGAGAAATAGAGGGGAAAAAGGTGAGATAATAAATTATAATAATATATAATATCTAATAATTATAATAAATTATAAGAAACATCTAAGAAAAAAAGCCTGTAAACATGATTACAGGAACTATGTGCAACCTTAACAGCTTGTGTAGAGTTTTTAATAAGAAAATAAGTCTGATTAAAAGCCTACAGAGGCATTAACCCATTCCAGAAGGATGAAGAAATTGAAACATGGCTTCTTTGCTCACAAGTAGAGCACTGTGCCAAGTCCTTTTTCCCTCAGCTGTTCCAGAAACTTACATTACACTCATCACTTGTACTCATTTGTGCTCCTTTGCATTGTAAAGCAGGAGAATAACTTCATTGTAAAGACAAGGGAAGAACTTTGGGCCACTCTGAAATTTTGCCATCTCTAGTGAAGAAGGTTTAAATAGTGACAGAAGCTTTACAGCACAACACAGACACAGAAACAAGACACTCCATCTTGGGGAGATGACACATACCAACTTCTAGCCTTGTTATTGATGTCCTAGCAGATACAACCAGACCGGATTATCCTGGCAGAAGTGGTAGCACGCAGCACAGGAGGTGCAAACAGTCATTTTAACTCATCACAGGAAAACACATACTCTCACATGACACATTTTGAGGGCATTATTGTGAGTAAGAGACACCTATCTACAAAAGAGTGCTATAAAGCATTTATAGCCTTCTCAACACAATTAAGATACCGCTTGAAAACTGAAGTTCAGTATCTATTGGGCATACACCTATTTAAAATGCTACTTTTACTGCCAAAGCGCTGGGCCCAGGAAAAGAGAAGGAAGAATAAAAGTCAAAACCTTTGGATTTAAGTCCTTGAAAAGCGACAGCTCATGAAATCACAGTGAATCTCAGTAACTGTCACCTGAATGCAAATTCTTTCCACTTGAAAAGTAAAATAACAGCAAATAAAAGTATTCATGCTTTAAATAAACAAATGAAAACCCTTCAGAAACACCCCAAGCCCTAAGAAGTGTTGCAATACAATTACTAGGAAACTTGTACACACATTCCCAAGGAGCTGTATTTATCAGTCTCTGGCTAGGTTACATTTTTTCAAATAAATAAACAGTATGCTTGTGACTTTCTACCACTTTATGAAAACAAAGTTATGTAAATGCCAGTTATTTGCAGCATAACCTTTCTAAAGAAACCTCAGCTGATGTCAGGTAATTATTTGTCACCCGAATCTAATACTTTCTGCCCTGTGCCAAGTCATTTTCATGGGATCTGCACGGTGTGATATGGATCAGAAATACCTTTGCCATCCGTCACTGCTGAAAATCACTGGAGCTGGATCCATCTGCCTGTGTTTACCTAGCAACCACAGTCGCGTTGCTAACGTGAAGGTCGCCCCATGTGAACCCATCAATCAGCAAGCTGGCGTTTTGAGCCCCGTACGAATATCAGAAGTAGGTTCAAGGGAACAGCTTAACCCTTCCCTGTTTTAAGAGGCCGTACACATCTATACTTCATGAAAGTACTTTTCAAAGTCAAATTGAAAGTGACCTTTAGCATGCAGCTTAATAGCTGTACCTGCAAGATATACCTGTGACCTGCACATCCCAAACTGTAGTTCTTGTAGTGAATATATCCCAGCACAGACAGTATAGCCAACTGACCTGAAACTCCTGCCTATAAATTTTAAGAAAATTCTTTCTAAAGTATATACTCTACACTGACTACCAGCTTTAGTAAGAATATTGTTTAAATATTTCAAGTCAAAACACAGTGTTACACTGAATGACAAGTAGCTTTGATTTTCTGTGAGGTTTAAGTGGTTCCTGTATTTGTATATTCCTAATTTGATTTTTGGTGGTCCACATCAAGATTATAAATGCAGTCAACTGCTCAGACATAGTTTAAGGTAATGTGCTATATGCTTTTTCGCCTTGTACAGACCCATGCCTTCATGCTCTTTTTGTGATTAAAGATAGCCACACTAATTAATTCCAAAAAATATTTCTATTTCTCAATTCTCTCCAGACAGTCTGGGATTTCCATCAACTTCTTTCTTGTCTGAAGTCATTCAATGGATGCTTTGTCCACACATTCCTCAGACTGTAAACTCTTCACAACTGACCTGCAATGACTGATCCAACTGTCTCACGTTCCCAGTACTGGACCTGAGAGAATCGCGTGTGTTGCAGCTCTGAACAGAGAAGCAAAGATTTTGAAAAAGGTACATGATACAAAGATTCACAATTGAAAGATCTGAAGTAGTTTATCTTGGAGTTTGGGGTAAATAAACATATCTAAAAATGACTAGATCTTCATGTACCTCTGAAGTGAATCCATCTCTGGGTAGTAGTTACTGGCAGCTTAATATTCCCAAGCAGTTGAGGCCAGAGAGTGAAAAATAACAGCAGCAACTGAGGGAGTTAATGTTGACTGGAGTCATTATACCTGCTTTAGTTGGAACCTGGCATGCACGCTGGCTTTATCAAATTTAACTCTCTGAAAAAAGTGCCCTGAACCATTCGGTTCAACAGTTGGGATAACAGAGCTTATACCTGGGGCTAATAAAAACTCACCTTTTGAGAAGTTCTACACTGTTGTACTGTTCAGCTCTCTTTAAGGGAAGACAGTTACCTATGAAATAGAACATAGTACATCCCTATATGCCCTAGACTATTTCACTGCTTGTTTTTTATTAATTTGACTTCTTTCAGTTTTTAATAAAAATGTTTGAAAACATGCAATCTAAACCAATATTTAGAATGCAAAATGCCCTTCTCAACTGGCCACTTTTGTTTGAGACCATTAGCTTACATCGACTGTTGTCTGTATCATTCTTCTAATTCCAATAATGTTGTAATGGGGAATGATTTTGGCTTCTTTGGCATTTTGCTGCTTGCACAAAATCCAGTGACAAGTCAACAGAATGCTTGTGATTAGATGGTGGTCTCAGCAGCCTTCTGCAGTGACGGGGATGACAGTCCAAGGTGCTAATACAAGTCCGTGATTAATGAGATACAAGAACTCAGATAGATTAGATTGGATTAGGCATACATATGATTCATTTAAATTAAAACAATCACACACAGAAAAAGTCTTATGTTTTGTTGCCTTGCCAGAGAGATCAAGTTAATTCCACTGACTTTCCAGCGGTAGGCAGCCTTCATTTGAAAGGAGCACAATAGTTTTTGTACTTACTTAATGATCCTCTGGATCATTATGCCAAATCATGCCAGAAATAAAAAAAAAATCTGAATTCTCCCCCAGCTCCTTTTTATCTCATTCTGTGGTGGCTAGTGCACCAGTTACTTTCTGTGGCACTGGCCCAATTGTATGTAATACTGGTGTAGACAAAGGTGGAATTTAAAATCAAGCAACCCACGCAAGTAATCATCCTGATTCAGTAAAAATGTACTTATATGTTGTTAACTGAAAGTAGTAAAGAATTGCTGCTTTTTTTTGTTCAAAAAAGAAAAAAGAAAAAATATAAATCGAGAACGACCCATGCTACAGCAGCACCAGCAGTTAAGCATAGTACTAATAAAACCAACTGAAATTCAAATATTGTTACAGATGTACTCAACTGTGCCTCATTCTTCCACCAATGAAATTGGACTGAAATGCCTAGCAGATTTTGCAGTCTGTAGGAACCTATGGTTAGGGCTGTCAGACTCTGTGGCTATGTGTTGCCATGCACTTGGACAAGTGACTTCTCCAAAGTCTTTCCTTCCCACTAAAAGAGTTCCCTTATGAACTAGACTCTCCTGTTAGCACATACATCAACTTCAACAATGCCAGTTCCATATAAGCATTGTTTATTCTTTCATGCAACAAAGATGCAGTAGTAGTTGTGAATTCCTATGATTTCTGTGGACACTTTAATTTGAAAATCAATGAGGTTTTATAAAAAAAATCTGTTTTCTTTTTTATAACAAATCATGGTCTCCCCTTTGCTCTTGGTGCTTTAATACCAAGTGAATTGAATGGAATTGCTGAGATAAGGACTGTGGAAGATTAGTGTGTTGCCTCAGATGTAGCTCCTCACATGAGCAAGAGCAACGTGGTCTGGTCTTTAGAAATTTTTCTCTTTGCCTACTTTAAGCTTTTGGTAAGTCACTGCCAAGTCAGATCTCTTGATATCCAAAAAGCTGTAATACAACATCACTTGACTCACCCCAAAATACTGAGAGGCTTGTTTCCGAGAGGCCTGTCTCAGCTAGAGAAAGGAGCATATCAGTAAGCACCTTTTATCTGTACCATGGTTAACAAAAAGGAGTTTTTGGACACGGATGGGGCTTTGCTCAGTGCAAGGACCCCACTAAAAGGGTGCTGAGTGAAGGTCAGCAATAAACCAGCAGGCACTGCCATGCATCTGGACCAAAGCACCAAAATACTGAGAACACTTCAACAAAGGTCTCCCCCAAAGTTTTGGTTTTTTTAATCACAACTAGAAAAAGAAAACAAAAAATATTTGCAAATGCACTACTGCTGAGCTCCATCTCACTGGTGGCACGTTCAGAAGATGACAGAGCTGTCCACAGTGCAGCTTGGACAGCAATGAGTCAAAGAAAGGATGAAAAAATGAACTATACCTCCTTCTGCTTCAGCATCTGAATTTCAACATAGAGCTCTTCACTGTCCCTGAGTCCCTTTTTCCCCAGACAGCTTTGACAGGCACTGTGGGAGCAGTGAGAGATGCCAGGGATAGAGCACAGCTGCAGGACAACAGGAAATGAGATGTTGCCACCTCCCTGGTCCCACCATGCTCTTTGCAGCCTGGAGGGAAGAGGGCAGCAAAGAGAAGACAGAGAGCAAAAGGAGTGTTTAGGAGTGAATTAGTTAAAAAGTTCCTCTCCATGTGAACCTGTCAATCTTCTGTAGAGGATTAGGCCCACTACAGGGAGGGAGCCCGGGCACACACACACATATTCACATAGTATATCACTAAGGCCTTGCAGTTAATTATAGCTCTGAAATCTGACAGATTAAAATTAGAGGGGAGAGGGACAGCTGCAGGATCCTGGGGTGTAGGGTTTGATTTCCAGTGTAATCTGTGGCGCACCAAAGATCTTCCCTTTGGAAAAATGAAGTTCAGCCATTTCTACTCCCTGCCTGCTGCTTTTCCATTGCCTCATGTGTGCTGTGTGTCTCTGAGCTCCTAGCAGGGTCCCAGATGAGCAGCCTAGCCCATGCTAAGCAAGGGTGGCTTGTGCCAGTGAACAAAATGTACAGAATTTGCTTCTCTTTCTAGTTTGTTGCAGGAGAAGAGTCAGGAAGACTAGTTTCTTTTTTCCTAACTCTGCCTGCAAATCTTTCCTAAACCTGGAAGTAAAATGAGGTTGGCAAGATCCTCTTCTGATCCCATGTCATTTGGCTTTCCTGGCCAGAGCCTCCAGAAACAATCCTGCTGATCCCGTGTTTGGGAGATAAGGAGAATATGTGATTTGTATATTGCATCTCTCTCTCTTTGAATCATGGGAGACTTCAGTGGGTCTTGCTGCCTATCCTCAACCTGCTTTCCTTCTTACATGTAATGATTTTGTACTGAAAAAATGGAGATCGCATGAGGTGGTTGCAACATGAGCTGGAAGGCTGAACACACACACAAAGCAGAGGCCCCTGTGTTGTGTTTAAGGTTGGTACCTAGGGTCTGGGTTACAGTGGTTTGGGAATTATTGTAATGTACATGAGCAAATAATAACTCCTCAGAAGTTTACAGGAGTAAGTCAGGAGTAAGGCCAGGGTCCTCAGCACAGGGTCAACACCACTGCTGGATTCAATGGTAACTTTTAATGTATCTTGGAAGGACAGAGAAGTTTCAGTGAACTGGAAAATGTTAGTGATGTGCCAATGTTTGAAGAGTAAATGTGGTGTCTTGGTGAATTATAGGCCAGTTAGCTTGACAACCACCCCAGGCAAAAACCATTGACTGGCTGATCAGAAGATGGAAAATCCTACGCAACATTAATAACTTTTTTAAGTTAAAAATTTCTCTTAGCAGAAGAGAAGGACTACTTCGTTAGTATTACCATTGTTTAGCACTATTTTCCAAAGAAGATTAATTTAAAACATTTGTACCAGCTTAATGTCTTGCTGTACTACCAGACACGTATTAAATATGATTCATCTTCAGCATAAGAATAAAGTTCAAACTTCAGGCAAACTCAGACCCCAGACTCTGCCAGAGCTCATCAGAAGTTAAGCACAATGCAAAATACTATGTTCCTTTTGAAATCTCTGACAAACTATTTTTAAATAGCCTAACTGTGGTTAACCAAACTCTGATTTCCCCATTCATAATCACTCACCCAGGAACTACAACCTCTTAGAATTCTTTTGAGTAACAGATACGGCCAGACACAGCTGCCCAGACAGAGAAACATAGGTGAAGCAGCTGAACGCATTATCATGCCCAGTTCTTTCAATCAAACTTACAATAAAGCTCAGCTGGCATAATGTGAGCCAGAGCTAACCTGCTGTAACATTGAATAGGCAAGATAGTAAAAATTACCTTTACCAGTGACCTGAGCCACAACTGTCTGACTTTGCCCTAATGCACAGATCACTCACACAGCCTGGTTTGCCAGCTCTCTGGAGTACACAGCAGCTTGGAGGCAAAGCTTGATCACATTGCTCAGGGCCTTGTCCAGCTGTGTTTTGAAAATCTTCAAGGGATGAAAGCTTAGAAAGTCTAAGAAGACACTTCTTCCTGGATTGTGAGGCCTATCAAATACTGCCTGTTCCCTTTGAAGAGAACATTTCCCTTGGCCAGGTTCCTAAGAATAAAATCCTCTGCATCTCTGAGTTGATTCACAGCCTCTGCAAATCTACTGTTTGCCATTCCTCTCAGATATGTGCAGAGGGCATCCCCCAGGAGACACAGGGAACATAATGTCACCACCCACTTGGGCTTTGCAGGTCCCACTTGATGCACACATTGACTCCAGGTCAAAAGTTTTTCTTGCAGCAAGGCAAGAAGTCTTGTAACGGCTCCAATTTTGATTGCATAGCTAGGTGATGGTGGGCGATACACATCACCTATCCATGTAGTTCCAACTTTAACACAGTCATGATGATAGCTGGCCAGCTAGGTTGTTTCACCTCCCAAGAATGCTTTGGGATTGCCAGAAGGAGGATCTAGTAAAAGGCAAAGCACTATAAGCCTAATTCTCTACTAACTTATCCCTTCACATGATTCAATAGAAAAACTACTGAAAATACAAAGATAGCCTAAGCAAAGCAGGGAATTTGGTGCTGCAGGATTTCTGTCTGGAGCACTGAGCCACCAACAGGGAGCCAGCATTTCCAGAAATGCAATCTGTGTCCCTAGGTGCTGTAGCCACAGCACTTGTATCAAGGCTGTGTGCAGCTTTGGTGCTGTGTTGCAATGAGACATGGCTTTGGAGGCCTAAGTAAGTAGGCAATGCTGAAGCGAGGTCCAGAGCGCTGACAGACCCCGTAGCCACAAAGCTGCTTAAGCACTTACTGTTTTATCCATCAGGGAAGAAATGACTCCCTGCTTAACTGTTTGCTCCACAGTGTAGAGAGAACACATTCCAAGAAATTACTGGGTACTGTAACACCTTCGCTGTCCCACAGCTCAGTTGTTCTCGTTTCTGATTGTCATCGTTTCCTTCCCTGCCCCTCAACCCCTCATTCTCCTGACTTACCCACCATCCATTCACTTTATCTTCTCAGTATTTATTCTCTCATGCCTCCTTTTTACTCTCTTCCCCCAGCGATTTCTCCTCCCCTCCCCCTCCCCTGCATTTTCTGGCAGAGTCTTGGACTCTGAGTTCAGTTTTATTCTTCCCTAGAGAAATGACTTAATGCCTTGGCTCTAATGAGCAGTTTGCTGACTGTGAACCCTTGCTGCTTAGTCTGTGTGGAGATGTGTGTGCCAGTAATTGGGAGCCCCATTTTTCTTCTGCTTTGCTTTTCTTCTCCTCCCCTCCCCCCTTTATTTTCCTCAGTTTCATTTAGCCATATGATTGTTAAAGAGAGCAAAGAGTCAGTCAACTTGCTAAGACCTTTAGTATTAGATCACTTCTGTTCAGGCACTCAAGAGAACAAGCTCAACAGCTCAGGGAGCACGGACTGCAGCAGGAATGAGCCTCTTGAGTGTATATAAGGTTTCCCCTGTGGGGATATTTTCCCATTGCTTTTTCAAGAAGATTAAGCTGACCATGGACTGTATATGCCCTGTGGTGTGGATGCTGCTCTGGGCAATGCATGTGTCAGCTGAGCCTTGCTTTCCCAGAGCTTTGGTTGTTTGAAGGCAGTCTGTTCACCAACAATTTTCCAACATTCCCAGCTCTGACCAACTCCCATCTACCTCATAAACACAGGATTTCTCTGAGTTTTAAAGGCCCTCGGGTGCCCTAACTTGATCTGTTCCGTTCAACCACTTCCTGTAAACAGACATTTATGGTAATTTTAGAGGCCACCAGGGCCCTTTCTCTGTTCAAAGTGAAACTTTGCTCCCAAACGTCTAGACTTTGACCTTCTCTCTCCCCGGCTTTCATGCTCACACTCTGCTGTGCTTCTCACGCCAGCATTTACCTCTCAAGTGCCTCATCCAGCCCGCTGGTTCATATTGCTGTTGACTTCCTTGCAGCCTTCACTGCTGCTGAACCCACTACTTGTGAGACATCAGCAGAGTGGTTGTTGACAGGAGTCCTTGTACAAAGCAATATCAAGGCAAGTCCCACTAGCAAGAGTCCAGGCTCCAGTACACTGCAGCTCCACATAAAACATAAGCTAAGAATACAGAAAGGATCTTGGCTGCAGCTGCCAGAGGGTGACAGACTTTTAGAAAGTTATTTTAGTGCCTGAAAAGGCTCAAGAACACTAAGTTTCATGATGAAAGAGTTATCGATCTTTCTAAAGCTGCAGTTCATATGTCACTGAACCATGAAATTAACCACACCTCAGAGGTACCTCCATTCCTCTGGGATGTCTTTTCAAAGCCACACAGTGACTGCTGTGCTGTAATGAAGGGTCTGGTAACAGCAAATTTCTTGGGATTTACCAGGGCCTAGTGCTTGATGTCACTGTGCATATATCACCCAAATGTTGGTCACTATGGTCATGTCAGCAGCCATTTCCAAAATCTAGCTGGTGGTCATTGCCATCCGCCACATCGTGGTTCCATCCAATTCCCTAATTCATTGTCTAGTCTTGGAGCTATATGCAAGAGTTTTATTCTGGGTCTATTCCCTTGAGCTGTTCATGACAGCAACTGGTATTTCTTTACTGCACAGCCAAGACTCTCTGTATGGAAAGCATAGTTTTTCCTTGTGTCACTCAATGCCACGACCTCCCTTCTCAGATGGAAGTCAAGAAGAAGACCTAAACTCCATCATTAATAGAATGCATAGTTATAAACATAATCCATCTGTTAGCTAAGTTGATTAAGAGTAGTCAGGTAAGTCTACAAGGTGCCTTGAATATGACTGCAAGTGTAATCATGTTGACAATAACGATGATATCAGGAGACGCTCAAGTCTTGCTTTAGAGACGAAAAATCTTGGGACTACTGTGCCTTTGCTGCTGTTGTTGCCCATCTGAGCTTCCCCCAGGCTCAGTGCTCTCTATCTGAATCTCTTTGGGAACTGGATAAATTGAGTACCATCCTCCCACAGAACTCAGTCCATCACAGGTGATGACCTCATATCATCATGGATTAACACATCACTTTCACAAAGTGGAGGCAGTTTCCAACACCATGAAGCCAATCTTTTTTTCTTTTCTTTTTTTTTTTTTTTTGCCTTATCACATATTTTTTCACTTTGAAAAGTCTACAGTATCTCTGACATAATCTTCTAACAGTTTGGGCCATTCCTGGTTTTAGTTTTCTTCTCGGTAAAACATCAGAGTGACAAGCCATGCTGACAATGTGCAATTTAACAGAGCTAAATGTGGATCAGAGCCTGACTAAGCATTCTTCTTATTTTTACACCATTTCCCACCCATCTCTTGTGCTGTGAATAATAGCAATTAGTAGTTCATGCCCAAATTCAAAATTCACTCACAGTTGCTTAAAGTCGTGGCCACAAACTGGCATTAATTGATCAGACCACACTGCACCAGCAATGTCATGTAAAATAAAATTAGATTTGACAACTGCTTAAATTGCAATAGCATACACTATGTGCATCTTATGTTGGTTAGCATAGTAATGCAGGACAAGTACATAGTGTTAATGCAGATGACACAAACACATGCTTACTTTTCCCCATAGAGCAATTATTCTTTTACCAAGGGAAATGTCTCATCTTTCATATGTTTTGACAGCATGGATTATTTTTTCCTGTAGTACACTGGGATTCAACAAACTCACAAACAAAATTTCACCTCAGAATGAGATCTTACCCTCAAACTGATGTGATGGGGGCTGTCCTAGTGTTATCAACAAGTAGTCTGAAGAGTATCCACAGCTGTAGCTTTAGCACTCAAGAGTCTGCATTTAATCTGAGAGCTGCCATGTTTTTGTTTTCATTTTGTTTTACTTTAAACCAGATATTACATATGCGATCAAGCTCCAAACTTTGTTCCACTGCCCTTTGGTTTAATGTTCTGAAATATCACTGAAACCAGAGTATTTCCCAGATTTGCCTATAATCTTCAAATTATTATCTTGTACCTAAAAAAAAAAAAAATGTGTGTACTGTATGACATGAGAGGTTACCAGGTCCCTTTTGGCAATGTTGGTAGTGTTTTATGGTCAGTTCAGCTAACATTGGCCACACATAAATAAAGATGTGAAATTTTACACTTGTGGACCAGGGCCAAAGCCGCCTTCTGTATTTGAACATGCTGACACTCTGTTTTTCTTGGTGTGTGTGACATATAAGCCACTGGTCTCCAACTTTGACCACACTGCTATAGGAAAGCCTTACTGATACCCTCCTTGAGGCATCTGTGGACAACTTGTTTTTGCATTTACTGTTATAGTTTCCAAGGACTCCAGCCTCTTTCATTAACTCCTTCAGCTTTCCTAGCTGTTGAGTTTGCAGTCCATGCCTTTTGGACATCCGTCAGTGGCCACTTCCTCCATTCCTTTATGAGTTTCACAAGAACATCACCTTCTCTGTTTTCTCTGAGTCTTTTTCTGTTGCTGAAGTTCATTTATCAGTCACATTTGCACACCTGCAGTCTACAGTGGCAACTTTAAGTAAAAATCTAGTTGCAAACTTTCCTACACACTACGCTGGTCCAAGAAATCTCTCTGTGACTTCCTGGTCTGTTGGAGCAGGCTTCGTGTTGTTTTTTTTTGACCACCCTGAGATATGTATTAGCGTCTTACTGCTTTAATATTTCTCCTAACCCTTTTTTACACTGCAAATAATTGATATTTGTTACTTTTTAAAATTTTTATTCCAACAGTGTCAACTCTAGTTTCTAAAGATGCCTGAGGACCCTGGTCATGTTCTTCTATTTCTCCTCAGTACTTGGAATAAAATACCTGGAATACTAAACAGACCAAATCACTGCCTGAAGAAATTGTGTTTCCCAAGTGTCTGTTGAACATGTGTAAACACATGCTTTGTACTTTGAGGGGCTCCTGCCAGAATCCTGCTGGGGCATCTAGAATGGAAGATATTTGGCTTCAGTTGTAGGCCCAATGTTTCTGCTTTTTTAGGTAATGGAAAACTTGTCTTTTCACATTTTCAGTGCTTTTGAGTATTGAAAGTTCATCAAATATATTAACAGTCTTACTTCTGTCACTCCCAGTATGATTCTGAGCATGACTTGCCTATCCAGGAACTTCTCTAAGCCTCCATTTTAAGGCAAAAGGATTTTTCATGTTGCAAAGAATCATATAATGGTTGCATACTTTCATCTCAATTCTTTACTATGCTGACTAGCTTCCCTATCATCTCAAAGATGTTCTCAAACTAGTTCTCAAAGCAGTTTCTTTCTCCCTTTCTTGTCTTTTCTGAGAAGAATGAATAAGTCCATATTTAATCCAATAAGGGCTGCTCTTCCTCTTTGTACTTGTATGTCTTCAAGACTTCCAATTTGTTACATACATAGCTCATATGTATAACTTTGCAGTGTAGATAAAATTTCTCAACTTTTAACCTCTCATATGTGTAGATAATTTTTTACAGTTAGTAGATAATCTTTTACAGTTAGTGTTCAGTAGAAAAGTACATGCCTCACTGGGTATTGGTTGGAATCCATTCTTCTTGATTTACAGCAAGAACAGCCATTGATCTTATGTAAGTTACCTATAGAGTGTTCCTGTTGTCTCTTCATCCATACTGTAGATTGTTGAAATTTGCAATGCTAGCAAAGTGATAGGAACTGTTGCATTTGTTTTGTTTTCTCTTCCATCAGGAAAATACCATCAGTGTGTAGCTTGTGATATTGTTTTGGCTTGACTCTAGCTGAACGCTCCAAATGTGCCTACTGCTCCTCTTTTTCCCAGCATAGCTGAAATCTCTGTCATGTCATACATCTAAGCACTGTGTATACATTGTAATGTCCATTCTCTGTGGGATAGGGAAGAAAGAGACTTCCACTGTGTGGAAATTTGTAAATTTATACATTCATAATGTCATTAAGCTGTGACAGGGGAGGTTCAGATTGGATATCAGGAAAAGGTTCTTCAGTGGTGGTCAGGCACTGGAACAGGCTCCCCAGTGAAGTGGTCATGGCATCAAGCTTGCCAGAATTCAAAAAGCATATAGACAATGCCCTCAGACATATGGTCTGATTTTCAGGTGGCTCTGTGTGGAGCCAGGAGTTGGACTGGATGAGCCTTATGGGTCCTTTCCAACTTGGGATTTTCTGTGATTCTGTGAAGTTATTTGACAAAGGTTACTAAGCATCTCCCTGTAATTGCTATCTAAGATTCCTCCAGTAGATTTTCACATTGACCTGGCCTCTTCTTGGTTATTCAGGATATTACCTGCACAAAAGAAGGAAGTTATGAACTCTTTTAGAATTTCTTCTGTACTATCTGACTATAATCTAACAATTTTCATTTTTTACGTTAATGTTTCAAAATCTGAAATTCTATGATTTCAGAGTTATTTTTCTAAATTTAGCAAAAATTACAAAATTCGTTGAGTGCTGTTGAAGAAGCCAATAGTAAAAGTAAGGCCACTTTCCTACTGTATTCTATTTAACTAACTTCTGCTTAACTTCTCATTATCTGTAGCTCAAAATGCTTGTTTGGACTTTTTACATTTCATTCTGGAATAACCAAGAGTTTCAGATTCAGTGGCATGTTTATGTGTTCCGTCCTTACAATCAGGAGCTCACCTGCCCTTTCCTCCCTTCTTTCCTTTCTCTCTTCCCTCCTTCCATTATCACAGTGCCCTCTTTTATCATATTCTGCATGTCTGCTACTGCCTGAGCAACCTGCCTGGACATATTACATGGTCTTAAGTGAAGGCTTGATGGTCTCATTCTACTTTCCTGTTTTCTATACTCAGTTAGTTATGTTCCAGAAAACATGGAAAAAGAATCACAAGAGTAGTCAGCAAAGACTTTTTCCCACAAGCACCTTTGTTTGGAAGTAAATTGCTTGTTAGACACTTCTGTGGCTGTTTTTCATCCTGAAAATTATCTGGTTTGCCACTCACTTTCAGTAGTCTACGCTTGCACACTTAACAAGGATATTTCTGATCTCTGAATGGTTGACTGAAGTTTTACAACTAGAAAGGACTGCAAAGCAATTTCAAGGCAGAGAAACAAAGGCTTCTAGAAAACACTTTGGAACTAATTTCATGATGTGCCAATCTTCACTCGACTTGGTAACTTATCTCTGGGGAGCTCCAGACTGATCTATGCATTACCCTTTGTTCAGTGTTTGTTGTACTTCCCTATTTCCTGTCATTTTTTTGTAATGAAATCTATTACAGTCTTAATTATATTAGCCACTGTTAAGTATATCTAACCATGCATTTTTTTTCTTTTCTTAATAATTTGGTAAATTTAATTCTACTTCTAACATGACAATAGGATTATTGACTGTGATTCAGAAATTTAGATACAAGATGTCACATAACTTTTGCTTACTTACTATAGCCTTGAAGAAAAATGAGAAACTTAACTTCTTTCACATAGTAGATTATTTGTAATCTGCTTGAATTTTATAGCATATTATCGCTGACCTAAACCGTATAAAGCTAGATCTGTTTCATGACTACATCAAGGCTTAAAACTTTTAAAGATTATGTAAAAACAAGAAGAATAAATTTACTCCAAATCCAGGCGCAGTACATTTTTTTAAACTGAATTTCATTATTGTTAACACCATGAGCATTTACTGAGTGCTTGGACATTATTCTTACCTACAAATACATGTGCATTAGCAAAGACCCTAAGGGTGTTAATATGAACTGAGCTCCTTTCTGATGATTTTCTAATAGAATTTGTCACTGCTCTGCTTTTTGATTTTCAGTCATCACCAGCTAGTGAAGGAATGGTTAAAGGCTTCTGATTTTATTTGTTCTCAACCATCATTTGTATTGCAGTGTCACAGACTTTCATGCTTTTTTGTAGGGGAATGCTTGTATCTAAGTAAAACTTCATGGTGACTGAAACAACTCAATACAACGCTTGTGCCAAACAGGAAGACTGACTCCTCTCTAATTCCTTTAAACTCGGGCATTAAATACCAGCTTCTGAGAAGCAATAAAGATGACTGAATTACATTTGATTGTCCCTTTCAGACCGTCCAACTTACTGTGAGACAACTGGAGCATTTCTGCCTACCATTGATGCTTCTGAGATTCTCCAGCGAGCTGTGTGCAGCATCTACGGTCTGGTCAAAGCTTCCTTTCCAATCTACTGCCATATTGGATTGCCAGCCAAATTTCACTTTGAGGCTATGTGAAGATGGCTGCCTTTAGTGTGAACCCTTCCTAAGTTCAAGTTTTAGGCCATTGCTCCTTGTCCTATTGCTACACATCACTGAGAAGAGCCTATCCTCATCCATTTGCCTCCTACCTCCCTTTAGATATTTATAAACATTTATCAGATTCCCCCTCAGTCTTCTTTTGCCCAGGCTGAATAGACCCAGCTTACTCCGCCTTTCCTCATTCGGGAGATGCTCCAGGCCCTTAATCACCTTTGTGGCCTTCCACAGGACTTCCACGAGATCCCTGTCTTTTTTAAACTGAGGAGCCCAGAGCTGGACACAGTATTCTAAATGTGGCCTGACCAAGGCAGAGAAGAGGGGGAGGATCACCTCCCTTGACTTGCTGGCCATGCTCTTTTTAATGCAGCCCAGGATACCATTAGCCTTCTTGGCCACCAGGACACACTGGTGTCTTGTGGCCGTCCTGATGTCCACCAGGACACTGAGATCCGTTATCATTTCAACCCCTTACCTGAACTGTGGGCTTGTATCACTGTTTGGCCCATTTCCTCCACTTACACTCACAAAACTGTATCCTGCTCCAGGATTCATCTTTGTTCTGTCTGCCCAGCAAGAATCAAGACCAGGGATGCACTCTAGATCAAGATGCTGAACACCTGCCTGGTCCAATCCACTTCACTGGAAACTCAAGCAAGGAAGCTGGCAGGAGGGAAGAGGGGAGAGGGGAAAGAAAAGGGAAAGCCTCTGTCTCAGTGAATCTGCAACTCAATAGTGCACACAGTTCACTGGAGTAATGGTGCTAGGAGCATGACCAGAAAACATAGTGTCTTCAGTAGTCAAAGTTGACAGTGTCTGAAAAACCTGTTCAGGAAGAACAGACTCTGTACTCTAGGGGCTAATATGTATTTCAAACTTGGAGGAATTTTCACAGGGATGGGAAAAAAGCACATCTCATATTTAAAGGCATAAGCCCTTTGCCAAATTTTAAGTCAAAGCTTAAAAGCTCAGTGTTCCTTAATGAAATATCTCTCCCTCTAATCTCATTTTTTGATATTGTTTCCGTTTAGCTGAAACAGTTGATATCTATCCTCCCAAAGTCATCATTGGGTAGACATTTGGCACGGAAATCTTCCATCTGTGCTGCTGGTATTTGTCAAAGCATTTCATGGGGAAGTGCTTTAAAAGAATATAGTTTTTGGAAAGTGTAAGGCATTGTCATGCCATGGGCCATGAAAATTATGCAAGGAGCTTCATGGGCCTTCAAGGAATAATTTGCAAAGCAGGAATGAATGAATCTGAAAGCATAAACTTCTTCAGGACTATAAACAGAGTGAAAAAAAAGCTTTGAATTGAACTACTGGGGATATTTTCCCAAGCTTCTTTCCCAATGTACACCAATTTTTACAGCTAAAGCTCCTCATCTTGCCTCCTTTCTTAGTCTCTAGGACACTTTTAGATGGATGGCTGTACATCTTAGTGTAGCTACCACTGTGATTCCTACATCTTGTATTTGCACATCTAGAAGAAAATGATTTGTGCCCAAGGTAGATATTTTGAAGGATCTGACACTGTGACAAGGCTTGCCTCAACTCCACTGACATCCATCAAATATCCAGTTGTCTTTTTGGAACCCCATACAAATTCTCCTAACACATAAGCCCTTCTCTTGCTATAACTGCAGCTAGAGGGCAACGATAGCACAATCCCTTTTTTTAACTGCAGGGAGTCCTTGCAACTCATACAATACCCTGTGCCTCCCTAATCTATAGTGTTGGTTCAGAGGAAATGGAAATGGCAGAAGAGAAGTTGTGTATTATTTAAAGAGAGGAAGGAGGAGGCAAACTGTCCTTTACCAGCAAGGGGAGAAAAGCAGCTAACAGAGTGGTTTTCTTTAGCAGGGCTAAAAGTCAATGGAAGCTGAAGTTTCTCTCATCACCACAAGACTGGCTCTGAGAGGAGCTAATTGTAAGAGTTTTCTGAGCAAAGGAGGCTTACCACAAGGGAATAAGTACCATAGGTAGGTAAGCCTACGTTGTTGGTATTGCCTTCTCATAGTTTGGAGAGAGGAGCCAGAAGATTAACAAACTTTTCATAGTAAATGATTGGGAAGCTGAATTCACACGTGCCATAAAATGACTCTACTTGGACTTCTCCAAAGCCTTTGACAGGGTCCCTCACCACATCCTTCTCTCTAAATTGGAGAGGTATGGATTTGAAGGATGGACTGTTCGGTGGGTTAAGAACTGGTTGGCTGGTCGCAGCCAAAGGGTTGTGATAAATGGTTCTATGTCAGGGTGGAGGCCGGTCACGAGTGGTGTCCCCCAAGGCTCAGTCCTGGGACCGGTGCTCTTCAATGTCTTTATCAATGACATAGACGATGGAATCGAGTGTACCCTCAGCAAGTTTGCAGATGACACCAAGCTGAGCGGTGCATACATTGGAAGGAAGGGAAGCCATCCAGAGGGACCTGCTCAGGCTGGACAAGTGGGCCCACGAGAACCTAATGAGGTTCAATAAGGCCAAGTGCAGGGTGCTGCACTTGGGCCAGGGCAGTCCCAGGTATTTATACAACCTGGGGGAAGAAGTACTTGAAAGCAGCCCTGCGGAGAGGGACTTGGGGGTCCTGGTGGACGAGAAGCTGGACATGAGCCAGCAGTGTGCGCTGGCAGCCCAGAGGGCCAACTATGTTCTGGGCTGCATTAAAAGAGGACTGGTCAGCAGGGAGAGGGAGGTGGTGGTCCCTCTCTACTCGGCTCTTGTGAGGCCCCATCTGGAGTACTGTGTCCAGGCCTGGGGCCCCCAGCACAAGAAGGACATGGAGCTCTTGGAACGAGTGCAGAGGAGGGCGACCAAGATGATCAGAGGGCTGGAGCACCCCTCCTATGAGGAAAGGTTGAGGGAACTGGGCTTGTTTAGTTTGGAGAAGAGAAGGCTCCGGGGAGACCTCATTGTGGCCTTCCAATACTTGAAGAGAGCGTATAAACAGGAGGGGGATCGATTGTTTGTGCGGGTGGATAGTGATAGGACAAGGGGGAATGGTTTTAAGCTGAGACAGGGGAGATTTAGGTTAGATATTAGGAGGAAGTTTTTCACACACGGAGGGTGGTGACGCACTGGAACAGGTTGCCCAGGGAGGTTGTGGATACCCCGTCCCTGGAGGCATTCAAGGCCAGACTGGACGTGGCTCTGGTCAGCCTGGTCTAGTGGTTGGCAACCCTGCACTTGGCAGGGGGGTTGAGACTCGGTGATCTTTGAGGTCCTTTTCAACCCAAGCCATTCTATGATTCTATGATTCTATGATTCTATGATTCTATGATTCTATGATTCTATGATTCTATGACTCATTGTGATGGTGAAGATGAGAGGAAAAGCAAGAAGAAATGTAGACCTGAGGAAAGACTGAGCAATAAAACTGTGGAGATGGTGATGAGAAAAGTTTTGAAAACATGGAACACACACAGGCCAGAAGTAAGTGATTGCATTTTAGGCAGTTAAAGGTCTTAAGACCTGCCTTGCTTTGCTTTCAATCTCCTCTTTGCATAGATTTGTGGGGCTAACATGACACCACACTGGTGCAGACACACAGCTGGGTGTAGGCATCGTGGTCTTTGCCAGCATCACCGGGCTTGTTACAGGTAGTCTTGTTTCCTCTCCTCATGTTAATGGATCATGGTTCTTCATCTTAGTTTACTTCAGTCTTTAGCAAAAAAGAAAGCTCACCAAAAAAGCCCAAGACTGCAGAATCTGAACCTTGTACTGTGCAAAGTGTCCCAGGAGGTTATCTCTTGCAGCTGGCTATCATGGTGCTCAGGGCTAAAGACTGGGACAGGCAAGGGTTGCCTCATGGAGGAATGCTGGAAAAAGCACACACTTTTTTCCTTTTTTTTTCTTCCACAATCTGTCTCTTCCTGAGCTATAAAATCACTTAATTTAAAGAAAGAAAAATCATGAAGCACCAAAAAATAGATCCAAGCTGACTTTGCAGTTACAAAGAGGTCAACACAAATCAGGTGGTATGACAACTGTGCAGCTCCCCTTTGCTCTGTTTAGCTCCTTCTCTTTTCCAATTCACTCCAGTGATCTAATGCCACTTCTGCAAAAGGCAATTCAGGGAATGTCTTTCCCTGTGTAGCTATTTATAAAATGTCACCCCAAGCCTGATCACTAGTGAACCTCAGTCTGCTCTGAGAGCAGCAAGTGTCATTTCATCTTGCCTTGACCTTCTGTCCCCATCTGTGCCCAATGGTTGTCAGGAGTTTGTATACACTACTTGTGTCTTTTCTCTCTGAAGCTCCTCTAAATGTGTTAGGAGTATGGGAAAACACAAAAGGAATTTCTCTGGCCTGCAAAAAGTGCTAAGCTTAATACAAAGGTATCTAATAACAGCAATGCCAGTATGACTGGCAGCTGGCCAAGGTCCATACTGACTTCAGCACTAAACACAGCAACACATGCTGAGGCCTCTTTCTTTGGCGAAGTTTGAAGGCTTTTGCCTCACGCCCAGCACACACTGAACTTGGCATGATTGAGTGGGGAGACACTGTGAGGTCTGAACATAATGGGATCTCCGTCTGCAAGTCTCTCTTTCTCCACAGTGATTCCACTCCCCCTCCATCATTCTTCTTTTCTGCAGATTTAATTTTCTGTAAAATTCACACTTTCCAGCTCAAGAGCCAGGATACACAAACATGAGCTCAGCTTCCACCCTTGACCAAACTAGAAAGGGGGTCTTCTGTTATTGTTGTAATTGCAAAGAAAAATCTTTCAGATGGAGAAAAATGACCCCCTGTGTAACAACATCTCTGTCCCTCTCCTGCACAGCCTCCATGAGTACATTGAACGACAGTGAATGAGGGAAACAGAAGATGAGAGTGATCTGGTCCAGTTTCAGAAAATCTAGGAATTTCTCCCTAGCTTTAGGCAGACTCTCTGCTCTGTCTGAAGGTCAGAGATCACCTCCATACAATACCCTGGACATTCTCCCGCTTAAACCCTTTCCTGCTCCTGGAGGACAGGAGGAAAGGTCTTCCTCTCCCATCCTCTGGACGCTTTCCAGTCAATGAAACACTGCACGCCACATGCAGTGCAGACGTGGTGGAAAAATATCACAAATGCTTGGAGAGGAGCTAAATGCTCCTTCATTTTTGCCAGGACCAACAGAGGAAAGATGGGCTGGAGCTGCAAATTTTGTGACCCAGTCCTTCCAGATACACTGGTGAACAAGAGACTTCCCTAACACACAGACACTTTTGTTATTTGTCCAGCTGAGACTCTGTAAGCAGACAAGATGTATCTCTCCCCAAGACTGCTGTGGGTCATGCACTGGGGATAGTTTAGAAACCTGAACAACTGGTTTGAGGCAGAGAGACTTCAAGAAACTGCAGCAACAAATCCCAGCAGAACCCATTAAGCAGTTTATCCTCGGACAGATAAAATGCGTATCATGTAGTTGCCGTGCTCAGATCTTTTAGATGAGACCTCAGAGACTAAGCTCATTGCTGGGCTTTGCGGAAAGTAAAGACCTTATGATGCTAGTGGTAAGAGCAGAAGTTTCCCTTGGTGGCTCTGGTTAAGTTTTTTTCCAGAGTTCCTCCTGTGCAGTTGTATGCTATCCTTCGCAGAGGTTTTTATGGCAGTCCTACTTGCAGAGTAGTTAAGTCTCTGTGTTGTGCTGTGCAGTGGTCCTCCAAGATGAATACCACTCCAGAAACATATCATGTATTTGTAATCAGATAAAACAGAGAAGGTGTTGTTTTAAGTTTCAGAAAGCTTAACAGAGGAAAGGTTTCATGAAAAAAAAAATATAATAATAATCCTTCACTACAGATCAAAGGAGAAGAGCTGGAGGAAGTTTTCCTGCTGAATATACTTCTGTCAGAAAATTCTCTGCCTAGAAACAACCTCAGTTTGTAGAGATATTTTTAATGTGCAACTTTCCAAATCCAGTGTCATCATTTTTATTGTCTTTTCATGTTTGTTTTCTGTGAACTTCTCTTGTTATGCAGTTTTCGAGTATTACCTATTTAGATTGTCATTTCCACCTTTCTTCTTTAATTTTCTCCCTTCACACATTATTCTTCTCCACCAGAAAGAATTTTTAATAATTCAGAAGCCTGAGAAAGTGTCAGACAAGTATTCTGGCATCTTTCCTTTCTCTTGGAAGATATAGAGCAAAAACAAAAGCAAAGCAAAAATAAATTGATACATTTCTTTTTATTTTTGCCTTGGACAAAAATAAAATCCTAAGAAAGATTTCTTCTGTGCTTTTCTGCATTTATTGTGTACACGTATTTCTCCTTTTCCCCTTTCTTCTCCCCTTTCTGCAAAGGGAAGGGGAAGAGAAAAGAGGCAAGGAGTAAAAACTAAAATGTGCTTCTCTTTAGAAACCAAATTTAAATGAAAACTTCACCATGAAGGGAAATAAAAGAACTCAATTTATTTTGATTAGAATTTTTCTCCAGAAGATGTTGTATGAGAACTTTGAATAATTTTTTAAAGAGTTTTTCACTATATAAAGTGGCTTTCTGAGCTATGTTCCAAAGAACTACAGCTGGCAACAGGCACTCTCCAGGACATATCTCCCTACATTGACAGTAGGAACATATTTTATCAGAGCAATTACTAGGCATATAAATCTGACTTGGGAGCTATTATAAATCACAGCATAGCCATTAGTTTTTGCCAATCAATAATAAGTAACCGTTTAAAGCACAAGAGGCATTTACCTCAAATAAGAGAGACAGTGTGACGAAGGAGAGATATTATTCAAGGAGAGATGATGGATTTACCATCATCAAATTTTCTGAGTGCAAAAAAGATGGAAAGATTGCAGCTCCTCATATTTGGGGGTCTGTAATAAAGGCTGAGACATTCTCTATAGGAAGGAGATGAATTATTATGAGTAGTTCTTATTAAGGTTGCTCTGAAAGAGAACAGATGGTTTTACACAACTGGACTCACAACAAAGCCCAGCAAAAGCTCAAAAAAAAATAATTTTGGCTAGAATTTGTGTAACTTTCCAAATTAATTCACTGTGGCCATGCTTACACTCCTTCTTCATTCATTTCCCATGAACATCAGAGCGATCAAATTTTACCCACACAAATTCCTGCAGAAGGCAGTTTTCAGTTTGCTTCCTCACATACTCAGCAATGATGTATTTTAAAGTTGCCCCCAGAGTTTACAGTCTGATATGAAACTGGTCTTGGCTTAAGAAGAGCAGGAAAAGGCTTCCAAAGCCCTTTACCAGAGCCGTGGTGTTGCAGCCTTGGAGCTTATAACGTCTTATGTTACCTCTTGAAATAAGGATCCACAACAATTTTTACACTGTGTAACTGTGATCAATGAAAAGAAGAAGAAACCTTGCACTCCTCTCCTAAATTTCACAATATTTGCGAGGGAATGATGCTTCAGGTATGGTCTGGTTCACCCAGGAGGGAATTTTATTTTATTTTTTAAAACACTGTACTCTAGGCTAGTCTAAATTCTCTGCTGTCTTTTGCCAGCTGCAGCAGCCTGCTCTGCCTCCCCTAGTGTCAGGAGGGCATGCTAATTTGCACACTGCGCAGACGACTATATTATAAGTCTTGAACTGATCACTGCTAATAAACAATATTTTAGTTGCGAAGTCATCAGTAGGAATGCAGTTTCTCAGAGAGAGACATGCACCTTCCAACCCCCCCCCAAAAAGAGAACAATTTTGAATGAGTTGTGTTTTGCAAGGGGACTGCAATCTGTGAAGAAACGACCAAGAGATGGAGCAAGAAGCAGGGATAAATCACCGATTAAGCTCTCACTTGCAATTATATGAAGAGGATGACGCTGGCATAATTCCATGACTTAACCTGTCTAATTCTCAGGGTTAGTAACCTTTCTATGCAACTTCTTTGTATAGCAGAGGCTAGGAGCTGTTCAAGACATTCAAATAAGAGGCAGCAGCCACTTTTTCTTATTGCAGGATGGAGCATGGAGGATGCTAGAATTTTCCCCACAAGACTTTCACCTGTACTATGAACCAGGTATTAAAAATGATGCACCAGTGAGTGACAGAGCAGACGTGTTGCAAGTATTCCTAAAAATCAAGGAAAAAGGCTGACCAATTCCTCAGGATACATGGAGTAGGAAACCTTCGTCTCTCTGAGAAGACACTGCCACATCTTCCCAGGTCAATTGACTAGTGTTACTGGGAGGGTGATGCTGATTTTCCAATGTGATGATAGACACATGATGAAACCAGGATCGCTGAACTACCTGCTTGAAATGCTGAGACTGACCCAGAGGGCAATTCATGAGCAGGCACTGACACATCAATATCAGGGAAAGGTCTGAACCTCTCATTGCTGTTTAGCATGGAGCTCCTCTTCTTCCTATCCTCTCTCTCCCTGTCTCCTTCCCTGTGGGAGATGCTTAGGCCTGGGGGGGAAAAGACTGCCAGCTTGTTCTCACACCCACTGTATGTAATATCCTAACATGCTAGAGTTTGAACTGGCCAAATGGTCCTGCTGGTTTGGCAGCAGGACCAGGTTCGCACCACCATTTGCCCTGATGTGGTCAGTCCCCAGCTAAGCTGTCTAAAACTAGGCTGGAGTTGGGCTTGCAGGAAGGCTGGTCCTCCTCAGCCCACACAGACCCAGTAGTGACTTTCCCCTGAGGTGTAGCAGGGCCTTTGATGCGGAATGGGGCTGTAAGCACAGCTGAGCAGCCCCTTAACCCCATCCCACTGCAGGGCAGAAACCATTTGCCTCTGTCGTTACCCATCATTTTTCTCATATACAGCAGTGTCCTATAATGGTTAAAACCAACACCATCAGTCTGTGCTGTCTCTTCAGACAGCCTCCTATGTGGTTCTCCATCCCAATTTCTGTTGCAATCAAAGATGCTAAACACCTCATTAGTGGGGAAAGTTAAACAGTTATGTACCTTGGACCCCAAAAGAAAGTGCCACATTCAGGCATCCATTCTAAACACAAAAGATCCCAGATTGGCCAAAATCTTAATTTTCCTACAGTATGACTACATTTTCATTCCTGGTGAGATGTGTTGGAAAGTGAAGAAGCATTAAAATCAAAGCACAAGAGCAAAAGCTCCCTGACACCACCTTTGCTGGCCACTTCACCGCCTACCTGGGGTCTCTGCAAGTTGCCAAAGGATATTTTAGCTCCCATCAGCCCCTGGACATGAGCCCTTTTATGCTGTGTGAACACGTGTGCCTTCAAGACTGCACACCTTGACCTATTTCTCACAGACCTGTGAGAGCATACACTTCAACAGCAGCCTCCAGCCAGTTGAGCTTAGGATGGATTTCAGACCATAACCTCGGGGTGAAAAGACATACATTCCAGTAAACATTCCAGGTCTCAAACAGCTGAGTTCACTGGGAAAAAATCTTGGATCAAGCCAGCATTAAAGGGATCACTTTTAAAAAGAAGGAAAATACAGGCTTAGCATCAGGAAATATTTGCTAGCAGGGAGCTTTGTTGAAATGTGCAGCTTTCTCTCTGAGGAAAAGATGGGGCTTCCATCTCTGTGTTCAGTTAAAACTAGGCCTGACAAAGCCCTGAAGAATAATTCACCTGTGTGGGCCAGAAGGGTGTATTAGATGGGATAAGAAGTCTTTTTTCCATTTCTAAATATCAACTATTGCCGTGTAACTTATTTTTCTGTAGACTTGCTCCACTCAGCTGGGTACATGCAGGAACGAATTTCAACCAAATGAACATGGAAGAGTGGAAGAGAACAGAGCTCACTCGGAACTTCAGGATGGGCCCAAGTCCAGAAGAAAATGGTTTCCAAAGGCTGGATAATTAATTTCTAATTTAATTATCAGCTTAATATTGAACACTGAAATACAGCAGCTATCTGTGTACACTGCAGTGGTTTATTTTCAGGTACTATCTGCTTTAAAATTGCAGCTCTAATGCTGTTAGCAGATGGATGTGTGTTATTGCAGTATAGGGAACTGGAAATTCTCCATATACCATGCTATAAATATTTCGTTGACATTTATTATCCTCACTTGAGTTCAGGTGTTAAAATACTTGGACTGAAGTCATGTTTGTAGCAGAAAAAGTCAATCTTGAATCCTACCTTTTTGCTGGCTAAATTATTAAGAACAGACAGAGACAACAGGGAAAGGGAGTCCCTCGCTTAGGAGAGGTCATGCAACCTTTGAATCAAATTAGCTGGAGTTTCAGCTCATTTAATGATACCAGTTCTGAAACACTCCTGCTCAGACAATATGATAGATCACTTCACCAGAGTTTTTCTTATTCCCTGTCTCATTTTTTTTCTTTTCCTTACCGCGTGTGCTGTAGGATTGTATTTGCGGTCATGAATCAGAATCCCAGTTTTGCCAGCTGCATTGGATTGTAAACTCCAAGTCATATGAATTTCAATTTTGATTGCCCTAAGGGAAGTGTTGGATTATGTAAACCAGTAGATAATAGCCCTTATAAAATCCCTCCAATAAAATAAAATCAAGGTGTATGTGTCATGGTGGATTAACAGGCTTGCCTTTCTTTTTATCTCTTTTTTTCTTCAGGCTCCTGGTTGTGGTTGACTAGAAATCTGTGCCACAGGGGGAAGGGGGAAATATTATCATTTGTGAATTACACAGAAATGTGTGATAATCTTTAAGACAGCAAGTCAGTTCCCTGTGGCGAAGATTAAATTGAAGAGTAATGGTCAATTGTTTATACTGATGTTTAAATTCTTGTCAGTTGAGAGATTAAGAATTTAGAATGTATTCTGAAACAAAAAAAACACTTTGGAAAGATAGTAAAAAAACTCCCAGAAGAACAAAGGACAGTACTCAACAGCTTATGTGGCAAAGAGCAGCTATTTGAATCCACATGCAAATGTAGAGTAGCCAAATCAAGTTGCACGACTAGTCATTTGTCCAGTCAAAATCAGGGTCATCTCTACCCCTCAGAGACTAACTTCTAACAGCTAAACCCCAAATTTACATCTAGCAACCAAAAGTCTTACCTAGCAGCACAGCTTGAATAGCACAAGTTCCCTCATCCATTCGCTGTGGCAGAAGTGTACTGTCAGTTCAGAAAGGCAAGTCCCACCTGTCCAGCGATTTCCAACATATCCCCTGGCTCAGCTGCGTGTAGGTCGATCTGGAACAATTCTTATGGAAGAACAGGAAAACATCTCTGCAGAAAAGATGTTTTTCAAAAGAAAATACACAACAGAGAAAATATTTGATTTTTGATTGATAAAATCAGGATGTTCTCTTTCATTTAAAGTGATGGTGGTTAAGCTATGCAAATCCCTGAATCCCAGACAATTAGAGTCTGGGGGACCCAGGTCACCAGCCTTTACCCCTGTAGATTCTATCTCCCATGGTACCTCGCTATCATGAAACCATGACATCCCCATCACACAAAGGAGGAGCATTACAAAATGAGGTCAGCTCTGTTTTTCTGCAGCCTGGATAGATTGAACTTTTGTGATAGGGAAGGTTTACCGAAGAATCCAGGGAGCTGGGACTATCGTACCCAAAAGCTTGTGTCCGATCTGCAGGTGTCCCTGAACACTCAGGTCTATGCTGTGTCTCTAGACTCCTGCTCCAAGGACTTGCAGGGCCAATGTCTGCCAAGAGAAGCAGTAAGCAGATGTGGCACCACAACAACCCACAAATATAGATCAGCATTAATCAAAACATAAATTAAACCTACTGATTCATTCAAAAGGGAACATTTTCAGAACATTTTTTCCTGCACAGAATTTCATCATCTCAACTTCTGTGATTTTGTTTCCTTTCTATTTTGGGGCTTAAAAACAGGCGTCAACACTCATAACAGGAACTCTGCCTGTCTATTCTCCAGGATACTTCCAAGATACTTTGCCCACCAAATACTGAATAATCCAGACAGTAGTTTGTTGATATAATAGTTCAGTCAGTGGCCTACAGGCTGCATCTGGCTTATCACAGGCAAGATGAAGAATGGCCAGTGGAATCACAAATAAAATCTGAACAACTCAGTAACTGTTCCGCCTAGCACTCTCCAACACAGAAAGCCCAGCTGTTGGGGCTATCCGATTTAGTCCTCCACAGGGGCACAATTGTGCTTCAGGACTGGGATGAGAGCATACTGGAGTAGGGAGGAACACAGTTAAGGGTTCCTAAACGACAGATTCAGCTGCAAATGCCATTGCTTTTAAAGTCTGACCACACTCAGAAAATCTGGTTCAAAGTACAATTAATGATATGTGAGTTGATCGTAATATTTCCAGCATGAGGTTGTTGAATCCAGCAGATAAAGGCAAAATAAGACAAAAATAAGAAATGCTATGCCAGTTGAAAGCCCTACAGGTAATTAAACCCTTTAAAGAAAACTACTGTGGGAGATGGTAAATTCTCCATCTTTGATCTTTTTTTAAAATAAGATATGCTTTGGTTCAACTACAAGTTTTTGGAGTTAAGGCAGGATTTCCTTGGTGACATTATCTGGCCTGTGCTGTGTGGGAGGCCAGACCAGATGATCACTAAAGCACTTACTGGCTTTACAATCTATGAAATTACTAACCCAAGAACAGAGCCCTTAAGCTTGACCACATTGCTAGTGGGTGAAATAATTCCTCAAGGTGTGGACAGACTCTGTACAAGCAGTAGAAGTCCTGCTTTACAGGGTTCACATTGAGGGCATCTCCCCTTGAGGAATGCAGGTTGCACTTGCTGCTCCCTAGCATCTTTACTGGTGTTGAGGAGGTCAGGCTCTTCTGTGGAAGAAAACAGCGTCTTTGCCTACTCACAGGTTATTTATGGCTGTTGACATGTATGCATTAGCGCTGAGCTGTGTTTTCACACCTCCAAGACTAGTTATATAACATCTATTGCCAGATTCCTGCTGGCTATCTTAGCTTCAAAAATAAAGCTGTTCTTAACCCTTGGATCATTGGCTGAGGTAGCTCTTTCCTACTAAATCTGCAACATGAAACTTAAGAGAAGTAGCCATTTTCAATTGCTCGTTCTTCTCTTGCCTTTCTTTACCCAGTATGAACTCATGACAGTCTTCCTGGGAGACTTCTCTTCCTGTAAGCATCTTTTATTCTCCCAGCCTCATTTTGAGTCATTCTACTCTCATCCCCCTCTGTTCTGACTTGCCATCTCCAGACACCCCTATAACATCTTCACTGCAAACCCTATTGCCATGCAGTTCACGGTGGGCAGGAAAGAGAGTACTTCTTTCAGAAGAACATCAGAAAAATGGAGAATTTTGTTCCAAACATGAGCCCCAAACTGCCTCTGTGGCTGAGAAGTTGCCTTGAACTTAGAAGCAGTTGTAGCTTGGTTCTCAATACAGTTCATATTTTGACCTGTAATTGATTCTTTTTGTATTTGTCTTAGGACTTCAATAGTGACTGCTGCCATCCTATCAGTAAAGTGCTGTGTTTTTTTTCTCTTGACACTCACCCAGATTTCAGAAATATTAAAAGGTTAAATAATCGTAAAGCAGAAGGAGTTTGGGCCTGAGGTTAAACTAATAGTTGGAGATTGATGCAAAATTTTACTGATTCAGCGTTTCTTTTGAACGCTCTAAATGTCTTCATTATTCCAACAGTTGTCCCCAGCACCGTGTGGCCAACTTCTAACTACATCTACTGTCTCAACAGGAACTCCTTGGAGTTCACAGAAGGGTCAGCTGAAGGGAGGAAGTGGGCAGTGATTTGGTCAACAAAAGGCCCCAGTTTAACTTCTACAGGTGGCCAAAAGTACACAGAATTCAGCGAGGCAGAGAGCATTTCATCACACAAGTAACAGACATTTTCTTTTGATTTACATAAAGATTACACTGATGAGAAAGGAGCACAACCTTAAGTTTACTGTCATTTTATGTCATGTACAGGGACCAGTAAGAAAGAACAGGCAAGAAGGTACTGAGAAATAAAATTAAGGAGTCAAAGAATTGTACTGTCCTATTTCTGACCTCTGTGCATATGAGCTCTCATTTTTTGCTTTGAATCAACCATATCAAAGACATGGGAGCTCTCACTGCGAGCATCCTCTGGATACCTGTGAAGTCTGTTTTCCGGCAATAATGCTATCCAACTGTATTGAGGCTGTTTCTTTCTGAACATGTTGAGCTGACTCAGTAAATACAGGGCTTTAAAAATCCCTCCTACAGGGAGATCTGCAGCCACATAGCTTATCTACAGCTACAGGGAAATACTGGGGGAAAGTATCTGAGAACCATGTGCACAATCCAAACGATTCAGCACTGACCTTCTAGTGTAGTGTTTATTAGCTCTTAACTATTAGCATTTGCTCAGTGTGCTTCATTGGGTGAGACTGACATAATCCAACAGTATGGTGTGGCATCTGGATGATGTTATCACACATACTTTTGCATGCACAATCACATTCATACACATATGCATAGAGATGTATGAGCACAGCACAAAATGGGCAACTGGAGACTTTTGCTTTCCTACCATTATAGGTGACAAAACAGACAGGATGAACAGAATCAAAGCTTTTCTTTCCTCTCATGTTGGAAAGAGCAGTTCACTCCCAGCACTATTAACAGCTTTTGAAAATTCACAGAAAGATACAGGAGTGCACATGAAGGGAAATATTTTCCTGGACCTGGAGGGTAACAACCATACTGTGTACTTTCCAAACAGGCATCACAGGCAGCAACACATAACTTCTCATACTGACATGGAAGAAGCCCATGTATCCTAGTATTTGTCTCATAGTGAATAGAATACTGATTACTGGTGGGCAAGACCATATATCTTTGGACATGACACCTTGCCCCTGAGGACAGGACAGCATTATAACCTGGCATAAACTGAGATTATAATTTCTACTGTCTCTCTTTCCATTTCCCCCGTCTCAAGAAATGAAGGCCACAAGTAAATACTGGAGGCAGAGCTGGAAAGGATATCTACACTACATGTTTCTTTGTTCTTCTTATCATATGTTTATTCTCTGTTTTAATGAGCTGTGCTTAGTTAGAGCTACAGCTGGAACTGTTGGATGAGATGCTGACGGAACAATTTGTACTCATTTGTTTTTTAAAATATCAAAACCAACAAAGTTCAACTATATTCCAGGAAAGAGACACAACCAAAAAATACAGTTTCATCCTTAGTAAAACCTTTTGGCAAGGCTTTCACCAGTAAGCCTGTGCCTTAGAGTTTAGAATCATCAGAAGCAATGTCTCAATGAAGAGATAGAGTCGGGCCTCGGGGGCAGCATATTGTGGAGAGGTTGAGAGAGAAGACTAGAAATAGAAAGGAAGGCTAGGACTGAAGGAAGCAGCTGGTGACTGTTTGGAAACTGAGATGAGGGAGAGACGAGGTGGAGATGAGGGAGCTGAAGTGTAGGGGGAGATGGAACAGGGCAAGGTCACAGGCAAGCTGGGAGGAGGGAAGAATATAAGTGCCTGCAATCGTTAAAGTCAGTGCTTCCACACCAAGAAGATTGTCTTCACTGCAAAAGCAGAGACATTGCTGCACAGTACACATGGAAACTACAAAAGATTCAGAGAGCACAATAATACTACTTGATAGAACAAATTCTCAGCTACAAAACACAATTTTTCAACATAGTCACCACCATTAGCTATGCATTTTCATCAGTCATGAACAAGAGTTTGCATGCCATGCTTAAAAAATCTGTGTGGCCATCCAGAATATGGATTGTCTTTCACATCACTGTCACCACTGCTGAAACATACCACTCACCGCCTCACTGTGCTCACATCCACTGTTCGGTCTCCATAAACATTCAGCAAGTGTTGATGAATCTCAGTGAGTGCCATTTTTCTGCATGGAGGAATTCCACACCTTTGCTTCATCTGCATTTCCATGTCAGACACCATCCTGTCAGACTGCTCCTCTGCTAACATCTGTCGCACGACAACAAAATGTAAGAGAATATTGGTGAGAAGGTTCAATCTCTATGGCCATACTAACAACATCCACCTTGACATCATGTGCCAATGTAAGAAAATAGGAGGCATTACTTTCTGAGCAGCCCTAGTATTAATATGTTGCAGGAAACACACACCAAAAAAAAAACAAAAAAAAACAACCAACACACACACAACAAAATAAACAACATTCTTTGACCCCTGTGATCCTTCTTTATTTTTCAGACCTGCCTTTGAAAGATGGAATTATCCCTCCCGATGGTCCATGTGGGAGCAGTTATTGCTTCTTGCAGATAAATTCTTGGGTTTTCAGTTTGTTGTTTTAAAATCTGAGGAAATTCAAACAAAAACAATATTAAATATTATTAATAAATTATTAATATACCTCTTGTGTATGTACACAATGATGTTTAATTATAAACAGGGCCATGTACAATTTTTCTCCAGGATCCCCACCTCATTCAGTATGCAGATTGATGTTATTTTGGTGATAAAATTTTTCATCGTGATGAAAAATGCACAGCAGCAGAAAACAGAACCAGCAAAATAAATAAGAGACTGGCTTAAATAGAGGGAGGATGAGAGCCAGCATCGTGCCGTGGTTCAGGTGACAAAAGCCATCCTCAGAGAACTGAAGTCCAGCTTGACTTCTGCCACAGAGCTCCTGAACCACACTTGTCAGATGACTCCAACTCTTGTCCTTGGAGGTGCCCACTAATTGTGCATCCCTGTGTCCTCCTGGACTGCACTGAAAGACCTGCATCCTCTGCCCTTGTGTGGCCCCGCTTGCAGTACTGTATCCAGATCTGTGGACCCCAGAAGAAGAAAGACATGGAGCTGTTGGAGAGAGTCCAGGGGAGTGCCATGAAGATGATCAGAGGTCTAGAACACCTCTCCTACAAGGAAAGGAGCTGGACTTGTTCAACTTGGAGAAGGCTCCAGGGAGACCACCTTGCAGCCTTCAAGTGCTTGAAGGGAGCTTATAAACAGAAAGGAGAATGTCATTTTACACATCCTGATAGTGATAGGACAAGAGAGAATGGTTTTAAACTTAAAGATAGGAGATTTAGACTAGATGTTAGAAATAATTTTTTTACTCAGAGGGTGACGAAGCACTGGAACAGGTTGCCCTGAGAAGCCGCCCCATTCCCAGAGGTATTCAAGTCCAGGTTGGATAGGGCCCTGGGCAGTCTGATCTGGTGGGTGGCAACCCTGCTCATCAGGGGGAATTTGGAACTAGGTGATCTTTAAAGTCCCTTTCAACCCAAGATATTCTATGTTTCTCCTTTGGTCTGCAGAGCTGAGAGCTGAGCCAGAGAAAGCCACATTTTGCAGATGGGGGTTGCCATAAAACGAGCAAGCACTTATTTATTTTGCACCAGGCTTCTCACTTTGGCACTCAGATTTTCACAGGGCACGTTCCAAACAAAGTTTAAGTATGGACTCATAGCTTTATATGCAGAGCTGAGCTCCGATCATTAATGGCAGGACCACACACTGAACAATGAAGATTAAACCCAAACACCGAAAAACTTCTTGGTAACTGAACACCACACTGTGAGTGGGGGATGTCTTTGGAGAGAACATGACGTGATTTCATGATAAAGGATTGCAACATGTGCATATTATACTGGTCACCTTAATTGGGGTATTTCCTAACTTTTGGTGCCAGACTCCACAGTTTTTACATTTTTATAATCAGTTTAGCTTATGGTGATAAATCAGTGTAACTCATTTCTAAAGCATGTTAAGAATGTCCACATGTGCAGCTGAATCAGTGACAAATCATATGCCTTTATGCAAGGAGAGACTTTTGGATTAAATTCCTAATGGCTATGCATTTCGGTGAACAGCAAAATAGTCACACAGTGGTTTATAATAGTTTCAATTCCTTATTATTTTAAACCAGTTTACTCTAAGTTGATGCAAATTTCTCACAAACATGTCTCCTGGGAGGCTTTGTGGGAGATTTCCAAAGGCACAAATAGCAGCTCAAACACTTAACTCTGAGTGAACCAGCAACACACAAGTTTCATAAATAGGCTGACCTTTTCTTGCTTCCTGTGCTCACAGCAGACCCAGCTGTAATTGCTCAGCTGTTCCCAGACCATTTCAGATCTACTCATTTCATCACATTATCTTCAGGATGAAAGAATGTGGGGGGCCATTTATTAACACAAAATTGCCTTTACTGTAGAAGAGCCTCACCTAAGACACATTCCTCAAACATGAAGGAATCTCTGCCATCATGAAGCTATTTTAGCTGTCTCTTTTCTAATTGCTGCTCTGTATATCTTTCCTTTCTTTCATTTCCCTAATGTTCTCTTTATTTTTAATTGGTGATCCCAACCCAGCCATCTGGAAAGACAGACAAGAGGGAGAGTTTGCAGAGAAACAAACTTCTGCACTTCTCCCCATGCAGGGTTCAGAAAGTCCCTATGGTAAAAAAGTGTACAGCCACTATCACAGACTCACAGAATTGCAGGGGTTGGAAGGGACCTCAAGAGATCATCGACTCCAACTCTCCTGCTAAAGCGGGTTCCCTGTAATAGGTTGCACAAATACACATCCAGATGGGTCCTGAATATCTCCATAGAAGGAGCCTCCACAATGTCTTCAGGCAGACCATGCCAGTGCTCTGTCACCTTTACTGTAAAGAACTTCTTCTGCATGTTTGTATGGTACTTCCTATACTCAAGTTTTGGGCCACTGCCCCTTGTCCTATCACTACCTACTGCTGAGAAGAGCCTGGCCTCATTCATTTGCCTCTCACCTCCCTTTAGATATTTATAAACGTTAATCAAATCCCCCCTCAGTCTTCTTTTCCCCAGGCTAAACAGAAATAGGTTACTCAGCCTTTCCTTGTACAGGAGATGCTCCAGGCCCTTTATCATCTTTGTGGACCTCCGCTGGACTTCTTCTAGGAGATCCCTGTCTTTTTTGAGGAGCCGAGAACTGGACACAGTATTCTAAATGTGGTCTCACTGAGGCAGAGAAGAGGGGGAGGATCACCTCCCTCCACTTGCTGGCCACGCTCTTTTTAACACACCCCAGGATACCATTGGTTCTCTCAGCCACAAAAGCACACTGCTGGCTCATGGCCAGCCTGTTATTTACCAGGACATCCAGGTCCTTCTTTGCAGACCTCCTCTCCCACAGGTCATCCCCTAACCTGAACTGACGCGTGTGGTTATTCCTCCCTAGGTGCAAGATTCTACACTTGCTCTTGTTAAACCTCATCAGGTTCCTCCCTGCCTCAACTCTCCAGTGTGTACACGTCCTGTTGAACAGTAACACATCCACTGTTTTCCCTCCATGTACCCAGCCAGTGATGACATCATAGAAAGCAACCAGTTTATTTGATCGTGATTTCCCCTTGGTGAATGCATGTTGACTGCTCCTTATAACTTTCTTCTCTTCCAGTGCTTGGAGATGGCATCCAGAACAACTTGTTCCATCACCTTTCCAGGGATGAAGGTAAGGCTGACTGGCCTGTAGTTTCCCAGATCATTTATCATCTGCTAATACCGTTTACCCTATGCTCTGAAGGTACTTCAGTAAATACCCTCAGTTCACAGACGGGAATATGAGATGCAGTGAAGGTTAGCACAGGCTATATAGTGGACTAGTAGTGAGACACAAACAAAACTCACATCAGCTGGCTTCCTGATCCCTGCTCCCAGCTGCATAACAGGCAGCAGCTTATGGCTTTGGAAACTTATTTTCTATTTTTCTTTCAAGAATTATTTACTTGCCTGCTTGGATACGTGCATAGTGAGTGACTGTGCATATCCACACACCCTACTCTGCCAGGTTTTAGTGATATCATGAGTCTCTTTACTATGGTTTGTCACTCACTTGTGACATGATTACCAGATGTTGCCTATGATAGTGTTTCCCTTACCACAGTTTAACTTCCTCACTTCCCTGCTGATCATGATACTGCTGCTTCTGTGTTTTCCCACCTCTAACAAGAGGGGGAATTCAGAACCTAGCATAAACACCCATTAAGCCTCTTCTGCTTGTCTGTCATCATGATGATGGGATCTGACAGGATTCACTTCATGGTATTCAAAAAGCTGACTGATGTCATTATGAGACCTCTCTCAATTATTTTTCATTTGTCTTGGGAATGTGGAGAGGTCCCAGTTAACTGGAAGCTGGCAAATGTTGTTCCAGTTTTGTGGAAGGGCAAGAAAGAAAACACTTGTAATTACAGACAATCTCACTTCAGTGCCTGGCAAAATAACAGAGATTATTCTGGGATCATGAGGGAGAAGTTCTATTTAACAAACTTAATGTCTTTTTTTGATAAGGTTACCCAGCTAGTTGACCAAGGGAAGCCAGTTGATATGATCTTCTTGGATTTCAGCAAAGCTGGATGATACTCTGAGAAACAGTATCAAAAGCTTTGCTGGGGGGATGCAGCTTTTGGGAGTCTCCCCCACAAAAAGGACATCTTTGCTGTCAGGGCCAGTTCCCTTTGGTGTTTTCATCAATGACGTGGATACAGGACTTGAATGCATGCTAAATAACTTGGCAGACAACACTAAATTGTACACTGCTGACTCCCTAGAGAGCAGAGAGGCCTTGAATAGAGAGATCTTGACAAATTAGAGGGCTGGGCAATCACGAACCACATGAAGTTGAACATGAGCAAGTGCTGGATTCTGCACCTCAGATGTGGCAGCCCTGGACATATGTACAGACTGGAGAACAAGAGGCAGAAAAGCAGCCCCATTGAATGGGATGTGGGGGTTCTGCCTGATGGCAAGTTGAATCTGAGTCAGCAGTGCGCCCTGGCAGCCCAAAGGGCCAACCGTACCCTGGGATGCATCAGGCCCAGCACTGCCAGCCAGGCAGGGGAAGGGATTGTCCCGCTCTGCTCTGCGCTGTGCGGCCTCAACTCGAGCACTGAGTGCAGCTTTGGGTGCCACAATGTAATAAGGACATAAAACTGTGAGAGAGCATCCAAAGGAGGGCTACGAAGATGAGGAAGGTTCTGGAGGGCAAAATGTATAAGGAGCGTCTGAGGTCCATGGTTTGTTCAGCCCAGAGAAGAGGAGGCTTGAAGGGAAGCCGGGTAGCAGCCTACAGCTCCTCAGGAGAGGAGCAGAGGAGCAGCGCTGATCCCTGCTCTCTGGTGACAGCAGCAGGACCTGAGGGAATGTCATGGAGCTGCGTCAGGGTAGGGTCGGCTTGGGAGTTAGGATGAGATTCTTCACCAGAGGGTGGTGGGGCCTGGAACAGGCTGCCCAGGGCAGTGGGCACTGCCCCAAGCTGACAGAGTTCAAGGAGCCTTTTGACAACACTCTCATTCATAGGTTTGGATTTTGGGTGGTCTTGTGTGGAGCCAGGAGTTGGATTACATAAACCTTGAAGGTCTCTTCCAACTCCAGATACTCTGATTCTCTTATGCTGTCCTGCTGGGCTGATGATGGGTGATAGAACCTATACCCTGATGGGTTTGGAGTCCTTATTTTCATTTAGCCTCAGGGGTAGGAGGGAGTCAACCTGCATCTCCCTGGCCCTGAGGCTGAGCATGGACAATGCATGCAGCAGAGCACCCTAACTAAGGAAAATGAGCATTGTACACACTTCTTAATATTAAAGCTGCCAAATCCAGGCAGGACTAAGGGCACAGCACAATTGTGTGGTGGTTTAAACCGCGTGAGCCAGAGACTTGCTCTGGCAGCACACAGGTACCACGTGGCACCTTTTCAAGTATGTAATGGCAGAATGGCCTGCAAATGGGAGATATAACCATGGAAATATTCTCAGGCAATCCTCTCCAACAAGTTCTTAAAAACAGAATTTTCAATTCCTAAATTATGGTATTCATCAAAGGTAACAATATTCTCTGCAGCTAGGAAAAATGATTCAGTTATGCTGTGGACAGTGTACTGGGTATCCAGACATAAGGATGAAATTTGCTAATGACAGGAAAATGGCTCTCCTGAGTTCATAGTCTCCCTTTCCTATTACACTGCAGGGGGTTATTTAGTTTCAATGCATGACAGGTCCCACAAAGTGAATTATGCTATTAACTTCTGAACCAAAATTAACACACTCATAAATAAAATGCATTGCTTCCTGTCTGCAGCATGTATAATGCTGAAAATTAAAAACGTCTCACTCATCTTCTCTTTTCCATTTAACAAACTTAGCAATCCAGCACATTTCTTCTTTCATCCTCACTCTTTATAGCATCTCCGCACACAGAGGTCACTTACATAGCTAAATGTGTTAATGTATACAGTTTATACAGCATAGTGTCCGTTTAATCAGTTGGGAATCAAGACAGATTAAAAACATAAAAGCTACTTTCCTATCTTTTTTTGCTTGTTTCCTGGCTTAGTTTAAGTCATACAAATGTTGAGTGTAGAGGTGTGTGCCCTTCTAGGCCAGAAGAACAGAGCGGTCTTTTTCAGTCTTCCAAGGAGACTTGCCTGCAGAGATGCTAAAAGAGACCTTCCAGAGACCTTGTTCCTATTACAGATCAATTAAAAAAAATCAACTTCAATCTATCATTCTGTAAAAAAGGATTCATCTCTCTGAACTGGCTTCTTGAGAAAGCTGTGTGTTCAAAACTCATACTTCCTAGATTGAATTAAAACATCCCAAATTTTTATTTCTCTGACTGGGAAATCACTCACAGGCTCCAGTCCCATCAACATAGAGAGCCATCTACATGCTCAAGGCAGGAAGAGGTCTGGCCCCACGGGAATAACCCTCAGGGTTAAACAAGAGATTCAGACTGTCAGAAGATCATCAGCCTGAACTCTTTCAGGACTACTAGAGAACCAACCTCAACAGCCTCCCAAGACTCTGTCCCAGAGGCCTGAAGGCCTCAGTGTGCCTCAGCTGGACTAGAGAAAAATAACAGATCTGCATGCCTGATCTCAGATTTTTTCAAGAAGATACTTGTTCACCTCCTATGCCCCATACAATATTATGAATTTGTGCTGGTGCAGGAGTGGTGCACTCCAGAAGGGATCAGATGGCATATATGGAGATCCAATGCTGAGTTAATACCGTTTTCAACAGAATGCTTCCAAATTATTTCTTCTCTTTCCTTTCTGATCTAGTAGAAGGTAACTGTGGCAATGGCAGAGGGTATGAAACTACATGAGCTTAAAGATCCCTTCCATGATTCCTTCATGATTCTGTACACCTATGATCTTGATAGATTTCAGAATGAGGTAATGGAGATGATCCTTCTGCTGTTGGGGTTCTCCTGCTGGCCATTCCTCTGTGCGCCTTTATTTGCGATGATGAGCCTTAAGTTATGCAACCTACAGTCAACATCTCCTGAGCTACGTGTGGAACATGATTGAGAAAGCTGAAGTTCACACAAGAGAAGAAAATTGATGAGATGGGTTTCAAAGGTCTTTCTTTATTCTGTTTTGTAAAAATTGAAGAGCTTGAGCTGGAGATAAGACCTGAAAGAACCACAACTACCCATCTCCTGCCCATGTGCAGCCTCTGCTGCTTCTTATGCTTTCACATCAAGTGGCAAAGTCTAGCACTTCATACTGCACAACTTCCATTATGGCAGTGGCTACCCATATCAAAAGTAATCTGAGTATGTTAATACACTTTTGGGGAGAGGAGAAACAAAAGATCTCATCAAAGACTCAATAGCTTTTCCTCTTAAGCCCAGATAGTGTCAATGCAATGCACATGCACCCATTTTTTTCCTTATGGCTTATAAAACTCAACTGAACTGAGAGCCTTGAATTTCATTTTACTGAGAAATATGTATGTAGGGGTTGTGCATTTGGCTGAGTGTGGGTGTGTTTGTGTTTGAACTTCAGAGCATATGTCTCTCTCAGTGTAAGCTGCATGTCTGCAATCAGTGCAGCTCTCCAGCTTGGCTATGCAGCTTGACGTAAAACATACTGTTATGTCTATTACCTTGCAGCAGCTACTACTTCTTTTCCATTTATTGCTCCCTTCCTCTCTCTACCCTCTGTTTTTATTGTTTCTTTTACTGAGTCTGGTTTACGTCAATTCCTGTATCTTTCCCACCTTCTCCTTTCACTTTCTCATTTCTCTCACCACATCTCTTTAATTTCTTTTAAAAATTATTCTGTTTTTCCTTTTATCCAACTCCTTTCCTCATCTCTGTACTTCCTTCTTCCTTTCTCCTCTACCTCCCACCTACTCCCCCTCCTCCCCTTTCTGAATTCTGACGTTTACCCTACAGTCACAGATCTGTTATCTTCTTTTGAGCACAAAAGTTCTCTGGATCTATATGTTTGATCCAATCTATCATATGTTCTGTTTCAGACTGATGCAACAAGTGCAACAGCAGCATTTTTCAAGGTTTGCAAGAATAAAATATTTGCTGGAAGCTGACAAGCGATAAACATTTGTTCTTATTTTAGGAAATTTATTCTCTTAATTAAACTCTCTGAGATGCCAGACCTAGATAAGTCACCACAGAGTCTTTTTAGCACCAAGACTGAAAAATAACTTCAGAATAGATACTGAAAGAAACTATGGCAAACATTTTTCATGACATCACACTCTGATTACAAGTGATAGGACCTGCATTTGGAGAGAAACTTTAAGACTTGACCTAACTAAGAAGGCCAGTACCTGACTTGCAGGTGTCACAACCAGTCATGATAGTGTATGTATGTATGGAGTATCATGTACCTGCACTTATACATAATGTACTATTAGCACTTATACATAATGTACTATTACGGATAGGGTTGTTGGTCTGGATTTACGCACAACAAAAGTCTCAAGGAAAGTACATGACAGATGATCTCAAACATGAAGCTAGAGCCAGGGATGAAATCTCTATAATATGAAGCAAGGTAAATGCCATTTCTCCATGCCATTTCTGCTCTTACAGTTGGTAATGTATCAGTCTTGGCTGGATCAGTGGGCTATCCAACTAAGATATTATACATCTTAAGTATTGTATGTGGGACTTGACTTGTTAAATTTGGATGTTTCAGTTGTAAACATCCTCCTGCCATCAGACAAAATCTTTTCCACGATTTAAACATTTCTGGTAAGCTTTCTTCAAAACAATTACATAAGGCAGATAACTGAACACATGGGCCTCCACAAATTTTAGAATCATAATATGGTTTGGGTTGGAAGGGACTTTAAACACCATCTAGTTTCAACCTGCCATAGGCAGGGACAGTTTCCACTAAACCGTGTTGCTCAAAGCCCCATCCAGCCTGGTCTTTAACAGTTTCAGGGAGGGGGCACTCACAGTTTCTCTGGGCAGCCTGTTCCTTGCAATTTGTCTGGTTGAACTCTGTGAGGTTTACAAGGGCCCAGCTCTCAAGCCAGTCAAGGTCCTTCTGGATGGCATGGCATTCCTTCCCTCCAACATACCAACCATATCACTCAGCTTGGTGTCAATGCAAGATTGCTCAGAGTGCATTCAATCCCATTGTCCACATCACCTACAAACATTAAATAATAGCTGAACATTCATAACTAATTTTATATTGCTTAATGCTTTTTTATTTGTAAAATTATTGCATTTCTTATTTTTAAAAAATATTTATGACTATTATGATTACATATTTTTATGATTTTTATGATTGTATTTAAAGTTCTTTCTTAATAAAAATAAAAATAATGATAATAAAAAAGAAAAAATAAAAAAGTCAACCAGTCAGACTTGCCCATGCCAGCTTCGCACCTCCAGCCAAGACACTCTCCTGAAAGCACCTTCTTTTAAGAATTCATTAACAATGAAAGATTAATTTGATTACAAAAGATGCATTGCTCATTGTGTTCTTCAACATATTTATCAATGATAAAGACAGTGGGATTGAGTGTACAGCAAGTTTGCTGATGACATCAAGCTGAGTGTTGCAGTTGACACAATAGAAGGACGGGATGCCACCCAAAGGGACCGGGACAGGCTTGAAAATTTGGCCCATGTGAATCTAATGAGGTTCAACAAGGCCAAGTGCAAGGTGTTATGCTTGGGTCAGGGCTGTACCAGATACGTGTATAGACTGGGAGAAGAATGTATTGCGAGTAGCCCTGTGGAGAAGGACTTGGGGTATTGGTGTACAAAAATCTGGACATGACACATCAGTGTGCAGCCTGGAAAGCCAACAGTATTCTGGGCTGCATCAAAATAGGAGTGGGCAGCAGGGAGAGGGAGTTGATTGTTCCTCTCTACTCTGCCCTTGTGAGGCCCCACTTGGAATACTGTATCGAGGCTTGGGGATCCCAGCACAAAAAAAGATGCAGAGTTGTTGGAGAGGGTCCAGAAGAGCTCCACAAAGATGATCAGAGATCTGAAGCACTTCTCTTATGAAGAAAGTTGAGGGAGTTTGGCTTGTTTAGCTTGGAGACGATCTAGGGGAGAGCTCCTTGCAGCTTTCCAGTACTTGAGGTGAGCTTATAAGCAGGAAGGATGTTGACTTTTTACGCAGGAAGACAGTGACAGCACAAGAAAGAATGGCTTTGAAAGAAAGAGAGAAATTTTTTACTCAGAGGGTGGTGAGGCACTGGTACAGGCTGCCCACATATCTGGAGGCATTCAAGGCCAAGCTGGATGAGGTCTGGGCATCCTGAGCTGGTGGGTGGCAACCCTGCCCTTGTCAGGAGCGTTGAAACTGAGTGATCTTTAAGGTCCGTTTCAATCCAAGATATTCTCTCTCTAGGCACATTCTGAACATCAAAGGGCCCTCAAAGAGTTCCTTACTAGTAGGGTGTGGTACTTCATGTACACAGTACACCCCATGGAACACCCTCCAGCATGTCACCAGCATGTCAACCTGCTGCAGCCATAGACAGCCATGAAGCCCCTTCTCACCCCCTGCTCCATCCCCGCGTAGCACCGTCATGCCACCACACCTTCCTTCCCCCCAACCCACTGCAATGGCAGCACAGCAGAGCCTCGGGGAAGAGAAGTACCACCCATTATTGTGACTAGCCAGTCACAAAACTGCTACCATTCACTAGCCAGACAATCAGGGGACAGCTCACATGTCACATGCCCCAAAGATTCTAGAACCAACTGCCCAGATGGGTCAGGGCCCCATGAGGCTGCAGGGTGACAGGTGTCAGCCAAGCCACCAAAGCAGCATTCATTAAGATGAGCGTGTAAAACTCATCGTTTAGAAACAATGGTGGCACACACAGGAAGCTGAGGGATTTCAGCATTGAAATCTACAACCACAATTGTTCCTTCCCTCATCAGAGTAAGAAATTGATATCCAAATAGTGATGACCCAAGTTCCAGCCTCCTTAAGGCAGTTGATGCTTACCTTTGGTAGTATTTTCTTTACATTTTCTGTCATTTGTGCATATGTAGAGACACTGCTTTACTTTGTCAGAGACCTCTAGAGTGCCTGGTGTCCACTGGGCTGCTGTGGAGCAGATCTGTGCAGGGCTGATGGGGTTCAACTGTTGTGTTGTTTTTGTTTTCATAGCAGTCTCAACAAATACTTAAAAACTCCTAACCAATCTTCTGTCTCATGGAGTAAATGGAATTACTTCTGATTTACTGAGCCTAATTGGAGACAACATAGAGACTCTTGCACAAACCATGTTCTACTTTTGTCCGGCTCAGCTGCCAGTCCGAATGCCCCATCACAACCCACGGTGCCCTTAGCAACAAATACACTTGAACTGACAGAGGAGAGCATTTTCCTTTTCTGGGTCACAGGGTATTCATGTGATGCTGATGACAATGTCTAATGAGACTCATCAGTATAATTGAGAAGTTTCTGCCTATCACCACCTTGCATATCTGCCATGAAAGTGTACCAGTCCAGGCACAAAAGCCCTCAATCCACTCCATACAATGAGAACACCACCACGTCCACTTGGTATTTTATTGCTCCTTAGGGAAAGGGAGAAGTGTTCATCTCAAAATCTTCAGTATCGTTGTCTTCATCTGTGCAATGAGTCAGAAAAAGATTCAAAATCTCACCAGTTGACTTGTAAATTTAAGTGTAACTGTAACTTCCTTTGTCTTGTTTTGTTTGTTTCTTTGTTTTCAGTTGATTGGTCTTTGGGTTATTTTTTGTTTTGTTGTTGGTTTTTGTTTGTGTTTTTTTTTCACTCAGTCCATTTTCTGTGCAGCTTCTATTAGCAAGTATTTAAATCTAAAATGCAAGACGTAGGTGGAGAGACTCACTACCCAGTTTTTTCCAAATCTACCTGCAGTATTCAACAACAAAATCCCCTGAAAGTGAAAAAAAGACAAATTAGTTTTTTCCTCACCTAGTCTGGCTATGTTACTCAGCAGTTACTGAAAATAGCCAGGCTGCTTTAAGCTAAACTGCTCTAAATTAGGAGCTGATTTAAGAATCCAGTTTGGCTTATTTTCCATTATATTAACACATCAAAATACTCCATCTGCTTACAAGATGGGTGTGAGAGAAGAAGAGAAACACAGCTGGACCGAGTGGGAAGAATGTAAGTTTAAACAGCCTCACCCCTTCCCAAATGTCTTTTTGGCGGAACTTTGTGACTTTCTGGATATTTTCACTTCTCACTTTCTTTTTCAAAAGCTCATCATACCCAATTTAATTTTTACAATAAAAAAATGAACCGAGAATTGCTGCCAACTCACTTTTCTGCTGCTGAAAATGCACTGGTATTCAAGGTAAAAATGAAGAGAAGGAAAGGTCCTGTAAGAAACACTGCAGATGAGAAAGTTAACCAGTGTACTTATGTGAAGGGATGACAAAAGTGGCAAAGAAAAAAATTTGTGCTCTACCTTCTATTTTAGTGCTTTATCCTGACTCTTTTTCTTACAAATATTTATTCATAAAAATATTTTATTATCTAAAGTCCTGATTTTTTTCCTCTGTAGAGGAAATGTAAAAAGTCGAATTCAGGGATATATTCCTGAAGTGATTGCAAGTTTGCACAATTTCTTGCCATGTGATCATCAATTACATGCCTCAGAAAGCATATCCTTCCATGGCTCATTGCTAATTTCTTCCTTGACCCGAGATAGACCAGCTTGCAGTTTCTTATGATGCTTTGGATTAAAGGAGTGGATTACCCCAGTCATGAACCTGGAGGCACAATAGATGCCCCACTCAGCCTTGGTAGCTCTTAGCCAGATTATGACCATCATTTTCTGCCACACAGCTTAGATCATTCCATATCAATTTAGATACTGGTGTCTAAAGAACTGAGATGAGAAGAGAATGTGGTGCTCTTCCAAGCTCCACCTATTGAAATAAATCCCAAGCATGCACCTAAACAAGAACAGCTCATAACAGATTTTATAGGGATTTGGAGTATGACGTGTGCTCTCTAGGATTCCATCAGCTCAGCTTTCACAATTCCCAAAGGCTCTTGACCTTGGCTCCTTTTTGACTAGGGGAAGAAACCTAAGATGCAGCATCTCCCAAAGGCCACCAATTAATAGCATGGTAAACTGTTTTGTTCTGTGACTCTCCATCTTTGTCAAATCAGTAATGATCTCAGTGACCATCTTGATGTTTAAGTAATCATATTTAATGTAAGGTATGATTTTGTTGGACTAAAATAGGTAGTTTACCTTTCCAAGCATGCTGGCTGCTGACCTCTATGGGTGTCTCCCACTCAGACATGATCAGGTACTACCCTTGAGTTTTTCAATGCAGTTGGGAGAGTTTTGCTTTCCTGTTTTCCAGTGTAAACCAAGCTTGCGTGGAGCAAACAGGAGAACAAGACAGATGCAGGTGCACTGTAGCATGCCTGTACCTGTCCCTCACCTTTGTTTCTGTTTTTGCAGGCTGACTCTATATATCTTGCATGCAGTGAAAGCAGTGCATGCTGCAATGATATCTTACAGCCTCAGCTCCCATGTCTTGTTAGGTAGTTCTGCCTCTAATCTCAAGTTCTGCCTTCTCTCCATGGTAGCAATCAGTCTGACCTTGCCCCAACTCAAGGAGTTGTGAGTGGCTGGAAAATTGAAAGGGGAAATCTTGGTCTGAAGAGAGCCAAATCCTGTCCGGGATCTCAACCTTAGAGCCGTTTTTACTGTAATGTTTGCAATGGAAAACACAATATAGGATGTGTGAGAAAAAATGTTTGCCAAAACTGGAAAACAAGGCCAAAACCTAGCTTAGACTGTTTCTGTCCATCAGGAAAAAATTAGCTCTGAAACCGGAATGATGCTCTCAGGTGCCTAAATAGTTTTAAAATGCAATTGGATTACATTATGTAAGAAATTGTCATTCCTGAAATAATAGGAAGCAAGACTCACTGACCTGAACAATTCTTATACCATCATGGTAAAGCCACAGGCAAAATATAGTTTATATGCACAGCTTAGAAGCAGAGGTTAGTTCAGGCTTACTTCAAGGTTTGTTTAACCAAGGAGATTATGAAACAAATTTTTCATTAGGAAACAAATTTTTCATATAACCCAAAATAAAACCTCAAGGTTCACTTGCAGCTTAAAAAAAAGACCATCCCTTTAGTTGAGTTCAGGTCCAGCCCATAGGCATCCCTTTTTTGAAGGTGTGACAAACACAAAAGGTCTGGTGTGCACCTGAGAACTGGTACTTTCTTTCAGGCTTGGATTTCAGGAAGTAACTATGGAGAACTCTCTCTGCCCTTAGTAATTCCCTATACTCATTACAGGGTTTCATGTTTGGGTGAAGGCTGCAAAGTATTATAGACAACTTGAAACTCTGAAGTCAGAAGCGCCTCAGGCACCATTTTTCCCTTCCAACTAATTCATCATTCCTGCTGTGATTTCAGGAAAGCGATATAGTAACCTGTCTCCCTAGAAGAAAGGATGGTCTACTGCTGTCTTTTATATTCTGCTGAATTATAACACTTTCCTTTTTCATCTGGCCTTTCGTCACAAACTTAAGTGTTTTTCTTTCTGCATATACAACTGTGCAGGTTTCTCATTCATTATCTACACAAGGATGACCGCACTAGGCCCATCTGCAGCCCTTCCTTTCTGCTCCCATAGGACCTCCTGAGGAACAAAGTTTTTTTTAATTTGGAACAGACTCTCATTTGAGCAGTGCCTTACCAGCACATCACTACCAACTGGATCCAAACTTAGCACAGAACAGGGTTTTAGGTGCTGCCTTTCCTTCATTACCAGCTACTCAGTGTACTCAGGTGTAAAAAACATTGTCGGAGACAGTGCAGTGAAGTGGTCCTTCACTTTGTGTGAGTTCAAAACAAACCCTTAAAATCTTGGTATCTGTGCAGTATCAGTGTATTTCATATGCAATTTGTTCTCACTCTTCTACCTTTATTTAAAGGAATGCATTTTGTCTTTTTAATAGAAGAACTAGAATACCTCACATTCTGAGACCACATTAAAGACTTGGTCAAGGGTGTCCTTTAAGATTTTAAAAATGATGCATTAAAGATTTGATATAGAATCATAGAATGTTTTGGGTTGGAAGGGACCTTTAAAGGTCATGTAGTCCAACTCCCTCACAATGAACTGGGACATCTACAGTTAGATCAGGTTGTTCAGAGTCCCATCCAGCCTGATCTTGAGTGTCTCCAAGGGTGGGGCCTCCACCTCCTCTCTGGGCAACCAGTACCCTTATTATAAAAAAACTTATTCCTATGCACAATGTAAATCTCCCCTCTTTTAATTTGAAACCATTTCCACTTGTCCTATCACAACAGGCCCTGCTAAAGAGTCTGGCCCCTTCCTTCCTATAGACCCATTTAGATATTGAAAGGCCACTATCAGGTCTCTCTGGAACCTTCTCTTGTCCAGGCAGAACAGCCCCAGCTCTCTCAGCCTGTCCTCGCAGAGGAGGTGTTCCATCCATTGGACCATTTTTGTGGCCCTCCTCTGGAAGCACTCTAACAGGTCCACATCTCTTCTGTACTCAGTATTCCATGCCTGGACACAGTACTCCAGGTGAGGTGTCACCAGCACAGAGTAGAGGGGCAGAATCACTTCCCTTGCCCTGCTGGTCACGCTTCTTTTGATGCAGCCCAGGATACTGGGCTGCAAGGACATATTGCTGGCTTAGGTCCAGCTTACCATCCACCAGTAACCCCAAGTCCTTTTCGGCACAGTCATGCTCCATCCTTACATCCCCTAGATTGTACTGATAGCAAGGGTTGCCATAACTCAGGTGCAAGGCCTTATGTATGCTTCAATTTATTGAACCTCATGAGGTTCACCTGGGCTCACTGCTTGAGCCTGTCTAGATCTCTTTGAAAGGCATCCCATTCCTTGGGCTTGTTGATTGCACCACACAGCTTGGTGTCGTCACAAACTTGCTGAGGGTGCACACAATCCCACAGTCGATTTCATTGATGAAGATGTTCAAGAACACTGGTCCCAGTACTGATCCCTGAGGGTCACCAGTTGTCACTGATCTCCATCCAGACACTGAGCCACTGAACACCATTCTCTGAGTACAGTCTCACAACCAGTTCTTCATCCATTGAACAGTCCATCCATCCAATCCATATCTTTCCAATTTGGAGAGATGGATGTTATGGGGACCATGTCAAAGGCCTCACTGAAGTCCATATAGATGACGTCAGTAGCTCTTCCCTTTTCCATTGATGCAGTTATGCCATTATAAAAAGCGACAAGGTTGGTCAGGCAGGACCTGCTGTCTCGATCCAATTATTGGAGGAGATTGTTTGACATATATATGTATACCCAGAGGAAGATTAAGGCAACAAACGAGGCCAAATGTTGTCCAGTGATTTATTACAAATTCTCAGCTACTAAGGAATGTGGGAAAGATGGGGAAGTTAGCAATAGTGAAGAGAGAAATCCTGGCAAACGGTTCACAAAGCAGGGATAGTCACCACCAGGTTGCTCTTGTTGGTCCACAGGGAGGCAGCAAGTCGGCCAGCAACGTCTCGTTGACCTGCACGGCTGCAGTTCAGTGGAGGGGGAACATGTTCTTCCTCAGAACTCTTCAGGTTTTTATCCTTTCCATAGTGTCCTTCTGGTTGCCAGGGGCAGCAGCTGGTTGTCAGGGATACTTCTGTTTTGTTCATCAGGGGCAACAGTATTTGCAACAGCATGTCCATAGTATATGCCCTTCCCATTGGGTAATCGGCAGCTGCAATAGAAACTTACCCGATTTCTTCCAGAATGTTAAAGATAAAACATCATAGAAAATAGAGTGGGAGCTTAGCATCTTCTTCTGAAGCAGATAACTGTGTCCTGCGAAGGGTTTCTTCAGGTTTGGTTGTCATGTTAATGCTGCTGTTGTTTGGACTGCAGTGAGAGCTTGTGTGGAGGAGATTGCTAAGCTCCAGGACAGCACCCATCTGTTGAGATTCACCCCAGTATCACCCCAGTGCCATTCTCGTAGGTATGGCAGGGAGTTGCTCCATCAGTCTATCTCCTGCTCATGCTCCCTGATGCACCTTAATCTCTCCACCTCCTCCTGGAGTTCTGCCACCATGCTGAGCCTGAGATCTTCTACCTGCTCACACCTCATGCAGGTGGTTATCTCTATCACCCTTTGATGGCAGCAACAGGCTCAGACACTCCCTGCAACCAGAAACCTGAGGCCTGATATAAGTGGACCCTTTTTGTCAAGGAGTTATTGAACACTCTGCTCAGGCCAGATCATATTGCACAGTATTAAGAAGAAAGCAAATGTTGCAGAAATGCAACGTTTTTTGTTCAGAATTTACAAAACAAATTTACTTAAGAGACAAAAAGATATATGAATATCTTGCACTTGGTGTTGCAGGTGTGTCAAATGGATTTTCTTATTCATAGAAATCGTTGGCAATGTACCCAAGAGTCAGACATCATTACATCCACAATTTTGCTGCTGGTACTTCGAGATTCATTTAGATGAAGGCATTCAAGACCAGGTTGGATGGGACCCTGGCAGCCTGATCTAGTTGCTGGCAACCCTGCCCATGGCAGGGAGGTTGGAACTGGATGATCTGTAAGGTCTCTCCCAACCTAAGCCATTCTATATTTATACAATTCTATGATTCATTTCACCAACTTTATCCATCTGAAATAACATTTCTCTCCAAATGAGTTGATTATGAGCAATTCCCTTCAGAGGAAATGACAATAAATAGGCATCTCTGTGGTGCAGTACATGACATATTTTGTATAGGGTGCATGAGTTGGAAGGACCCTTTTTCTTCCTTGGGCTATTGAGAGAGTCTAGGCAGATGTCAAAATTAAAGAAACCGATATTCTTTGCTTCTAAAATTTGGGAATTGACAAGTGTCACCCTTGCAACCCCAAATCCTGATTTTTGCTCTCCCAAACAAAACCAAATTCATGAACTCTCTGATGTTCTGGAGGCTGCTGTGGAGATCAGTGGAATGCTCTCAAACCTGGTACTTTGTGAAGGCAAATATTTTGAAGAGAAATATAGTAACTATATTCAGTGAAGAATTCTCTTGAAACAGACACAGGCAATGGCCCTTTTGATTCACATATTGGGTAATCCTTCCTTCTGATACTGGCACTCACTTCTTTTGATTTGGTACAAAGAAATCTTCTGGATGGTCTTTCTCTTTGCAAGTATTGATACATAACACTGCAATAACTTCTTCTGTTCACTTCTCACCGTCTCATTGCCACATGCTTTTATCATGAATTGAACCTGTTTTTGTAAAGGTCATTTTATGTATTTCCATTTGTTTGCATTCCAAAGTTCTGTTGTACAAAAAAAAGTATGCTTTCCACTGTTTGGGGTACTTTTTTTTACTCTTCTGTTCACTGAAAACTCCTGCCATTTTATTTGTTCAACAGCTTTGCTAGTTACTTTGGGAGTTCATAAATTTAACTCCCATATTCTGAATAAAGACTCACATATCTTGTCTAGAGCTGCATGTCTGTAGCATATTCTTTAATGCTTTCTTGCACCTGTTAGATTCTCATGAGAAAAATGAATTTTTCATAAAATGCATTCTTCTGGTGGACATAATAGATTTCAGTTTGTGCAATGATCGTATCAATTTCTGCGCAGCTGTGACTAAGATCTAGCTGTAACTGAAGTTATGTAGGACATTTGCATCATCAATGGTAAAAACATGAATAATTTTTCAATTAAAAATATTTTCAAGCAAAAAATTGTGGCACTATTTAGTACCTCTGTTCCTGTTCCAAACATATATAAAAAAAAATCCTATTGAAAATGGTACCAGGATTCCACAAAACTCAAACCTCGGTTCAGGATACAATTTCAATCTGCCTGGGCTCATTAGTTGTGTAGTGTGTGTTGTCCTCATCAGACATTGGGCAGGTGCATTTCACAGGAAAACAAAAGTCCCTTGTATCTACACACTAAATTACTTTATTTTTCAGATGGCGTTAAGAAACAACAGTGAGACCCTGCTGTTAAAATGTATAATCCAGATCTGTCCCAAACCCCTGGCATCTCTGTGCTATGAAGTGTAAATGAGCAGTCACCAAGCTGATGGGAAGTTGCAAGGATTCTCCTCAGAGTGTCCTGACTGCACACATGGATGTGAAGCACAATGAAAACAAGGAAGCAGAATCTGTATTTATTGCATTCCAGTGTGCTTTCTGTGGCACTGTTGGCTCCCAAGGCACCTAGTTCAGTCCTATGTGGTGGATTTGGAGTCAGAGCACCAGAGGAGGGCGGTTTCTTTTCATCCGTGATACAGAAACATCATATGTTGCTCTACAAACAGGATTCAAACCCAGCTGACAGATGACATGGTCCCACACCACATCCCTATCTCTAAGTTGGAGAGATATGGATTTGAAGGCTGGACTATTTGGTGGATGAAGAGTTAGGTGGATGGTCATGGTCGGAGAGTTGTGGTCAATAGCTGATCATGAGTAGTGCCCCCCAGGGGTTTGTCTTGGTACCGATGCTCTTCAACATCTTTATCAGTGACGTAGACAGTGGAATTGAGTGTACTCTCAGCAAGTTTGCTAATGACATCAAGCTGAGTGGTGCAGTTGATGCAGTCAAAGGGAGGGATGCTATCCAGAGGGACCCAAATGGGCTCGAAAAGTGGGCCCATGAGAATCGAATGAGGTTCAACAAGGCTAAATGTAAGGTGTTGCACTTGGGTAGAGGCAATCCATGATACGAGTACAGACTGGGAAAAGAATTCATTGAGAGCAACCCAGTGGAGAAGGAGGTCCTGGAGGATGAAAAGGTGGACATAAGCCAGCAGTGTGTGCTTGCAGCTAAGAAGGCCAACAGTATCCTGGGCTACATCAAAAGAGGAATGGCCAGCAGGGAGAAGGAGGTGATTGTCCTGCTCTACTTTGCACTTGTGAGACCCTGTCTGGAGTACTTTGTCCAAGCCTGGGGCTCCCAGTACAGTAGGGATGTGGAGTTGTTGGAAGAAGTCCAGAGGAGGGCCACAAAGATGATGAAAGGGCTGAAGAACCTATCCTATGAAGATAGGTTAAGGGAGTTGGGCTTGTTTAGCTTGGAGAAGAGAAGGCTCCAGGGAGACCTCATTGTGGCTTTCTAGTACTTGAAGGGAGCCTACAACCAGGAGGGAGACTGACTTGTTACACATTCTGATAAGTAATTATCAGATAAGTAAGGACAAGGGGCAATGGCTTTAAACTAAAAGAGGGGAGATCTAGTTTAGGGGTTAGGAAGAAATTTTTTACTCAGAGCGTAGTGAGGCACTGGCAGAGGTTGCTCAGAGAAGTTGTGTATGCCCCATATCTGGAGGCATTCAAGACTAGTTTGGATGGGGCCTGGGCAGCCTGATCTAGTTGCTGGCAGCCCTATCCATGGCAGGGAGGTTGGAACTGGATGAACTCTAAGATCCCTTCCAACCTAAGCCATTCTATGTTTATATGATTCTATGATTCTATGACAGATGTCTGCCTCTCCCGTCTCCAGGAGCTGGTCTTACGGCAAGCCCAGCCCTTCAACTCATTCAGCACCACAGGAGCACTGTCCAGCTGTTTTACTCTGCCAGCTGAGTTATTCAGGCTGTTTGCAGCAATAGGTGCTTTTCACCAGCCCCATCTGCTATTACTAGAACTCAGCTCTGCAGGATGATGAGCAGAGAGCTACAAACCTGCTAAGGTCCCTTCTTCTCCCCTCGAGGGGCAGGACTGTGTGCACTCCTGACATCCTCCAGGGGCTAACTACATTGTGCCAGGTGACACATTTCACCTCAGTCCCATCTTCATTAAGCAATATGACTGTTCTCAAAAAGCAAGGGGCTCTTCTTTGGAATGGGTCCAATTGTAACCAGAGAGTAGATGGAAATTTTCAGAATCATGATACAGATGAGCTTATTTTATTCATCATGAAGTTTTGTTCCTGCCTTACCTATTCAGGGATGTGATTACCCTCATTTTTGCCCCCTCTTGTCGCCTTCCATTTTCTCTCCTGTCTCCCTGGTCTCTTAAATTTATGCAAAGACCATTTTAAAACTTGTTTGAGGGCCATGAAACTATTTTCCTCATGCAACAAATTTCAAGATCTTTAGCAATGACATCACAGACCATCTGGAAAGGAAGGCAACAACTACATATCATCTGAGAACACACACATACCCAACACCTCCTTCCTATGTGGAAAAATGCAATCAAGTCCTCCTGGCTCAATGGAGTTGTAAATGTACTTTAAATCTGTCACTTTCATGTCTTCCTTGGAAGAGGCAGAATGGGGAGGTAGGTTTTTCCTTATGGTTTTGTACATTATAAACTAGAGGAATTCAAAGTACTCCATGGATTTGTTACATGAGTTTTTGAAAATACTGCATTGTCTTCTGGCAGCAGCAGCAGCAGCAATAAAGTTTTGAACTGTGTTTCCTTCTGACATTCAGGAGAGTCAGAAGTCAACCTGACCATGAGCAGCTAAGACAAGTTTTTCATGGCAGTAGATTACCAAAGTCAGGCACTCTCTCTAGGGAAGGCTTCATTGTTTCAGGGTACTCTTAGGAAAGTTGTAAAGAACCAGTTTTTCATCCCAGGGAAAACATCTTGCTTAGAGGACAGACTGCAGTGCCTGCTGCCTAAGGAATAGTAGCTAATCTGTAAAAAAAATAATGCACAATTTGTAGAGCAGTTAGCAATCCTCACGAGCACATAACACCTCTCCAAAACAGTGTCAGCAAAACACTGTTAGTGAAACACTCCATTGTTGTATCCCGGTAGACCAATATTTTAATCACCTTTGCTGACTGTTTGAATCACACTGGCTTTTTATGGCAGGCTGAATACAAAGCTGTGTGTGATGAGGAGAGCAGCACAACTGGACAAACAGCAAGCGTAGCAAACAGAGCAATCAGCAAGCATGGAAATCACCAAATAAGAAAAGGTGCTGTATTGGGAAAGCTAGGTATTTTCAAGCTGAAAACTTGAAAAGATTCTATTTTAAGTTGAGTTAATGCTTCTCTACATGAGAGTTATGCCTTGATTCTTTCTGTGGGTTTTTTTTGCGCTTTAATCCTTTAACATTTTTTCCACTTGATACTTATTTTTAAGTTCAATATTTCCTTTCTTTTTTCCTTTAATTATCTTTTCACTCTACAGTTCATTTGAGCATAGTGGCATGCTTGACTGGCTAACCTGGCAGGCATGTCACATTCCAATACTGCGTTTATGAAAGCAATGGATGAACTGGTTTCCCTGCCTATTTTATTTTATTTTATTTTATTTTATTTTATTTTATTTTATTTTAGGTAATTGTTGAGGATGCACTGAAGGACATAACCAGTTTTTATACTTTGATTTTTGTGTATCTTTCTTTTTAAATATTTTTGCCTTCTAATTTCTTACTCCTGAAATTCTTGGTTTGATCTATAACCAGCATCACAATCTTCTTTGCTAAGTCTTCTGTAGCCATCATATGATTTATGATGACTCAGAATAGAATGCCTCCATTTGAAATGCACCCCACAGCAAGTGCTCGGAAGATGTGTTGCCAAGCATGCATGTGGTACTTTCTGTACATGGGTAAGTGCTGCACCCACATTTGCTTTAATTGCTTAGAACAGCCTAAGTTTGTTTCTGATTACCATACTCATTTTTCTTAAAATAGTTTTGAATCCCAGTTGCTGTACCTCCCTTCCAGATCTATCAGAATTTTCTTACTGTGTTTTTTCCTCAATTATTGCAATTTTCTCCCTTTTTGTGGCCAGTTGCCTTTTCACTTTTGTGTGGGGAGGAAGAGAGGTTTTGCGCTGACAGTGTTGATTAATCAGTATGGCCACGTGCTGGGATATTTCTAGAAGGGAAAAAAAAACCAATTTTTGAAACTTTTTCTATGGAAAAAATGGGCAAACAAAAACATTGCAAACAGAATTAGGTAGCCATTCTCAAAAGCAAATAATTATTCACTCTAAGGCACAGTTGAAATTAAAATAATTCTGAAATCTTCCTCAGTGTTTATAAAACTCCTTTGGTTCCAGGTGCTTTAAAATGGTTCTGGTAATACCGGCTGGAAAGTGAAGGAATGCTTGCAGACCATGTAATTCTCTATGAAAACAGAGAACAGTGAGACTGATATTTCCATAGCCTGATTTCTTTAGAAACCTTCTCTAGAAGGAATTGGAAATGTATTTGCAAAACTCAGCCAACTTACAAATTAAAAGCAAACACAACAAAGATCCCAGAATACAGAACCTATTTCAACATGTAGCACCCCCATGAGTGCTAGGCAGAAAGGACAGGTGAGACCTTCTCAATTAAAATGACAGAATCCGAATTATTCTGAATTGAGAGCTCTAACTACATGTCCATTAGCTAAAAGCATGTAGTTTGCTGAGACACTTGGGTTTATGTAGACCTTAAGGTGCCAGAAATTTAACACAGCCTTCTCATGTTGGCAAGGATCAAAGTGTACCAGCCAGATCTTACACTTCTGATTCCCATCTGCATATTTTCCAGGTGATCTGCATGCATGGCAAGTTCTCAGCACCCAGTGGCCATTTGTCATTGTGCTTTGCCAGTAGGATGCTCTACCAGATCCATGGGCCAAATCTGGCCAATGGTGTTCATGCTTGGGCTTCTGTCAACTAGCTCCTCCCTTTAGGGAGTCAGTGTATCAAGTTCGGCTGTGGCAAGCAGATTAGCAAAATTTTGTAATGCTTCACCTTGCATGTGTTGCTGGGGCTTCTGGCACTGTTAAAGTGAAGAAGTGCTGCCCTGAAAGAAATGGTTGTGGGTTCAGGTAAAGACCTATGACTCCTCCAGATAGACCTTTTGCACAAGAAAGGCGTACAGTCCTTTTCTCCTAGTAGCTCTTGCCTTGTTAACCGGAAAGTCACAATTAGGGGCTTCAGCATCAGATGCAGAGCAACTGAAGTACACCAGCATCCTTTCAGACTTTCATACAGCACCCAGGAAAAGGTCAGAAGACTCCCAGCAGAGCAAGTACATTGTAGCTTTTTCCTTCTTTTTCTATTTAATTTTGCAGGACTTCCTCCTGCAATTAGGAAAATCACACAGATAATAGTAAAATAGGAAATGAGTAGAGAAGTTTTGTTATGTGAATTTTTTGTATTTTTATTTCATTAACTTGCAACTGCAACCTCAGAGCTTTAGATAAGCCCTCTAATCCACTTAGGCTTTCAGAACGTTGTTTGAGTGACTATCTTCCACAGTCTACATTGCTTCTTCAGTGGTGCTGAGAGCACAGTCCTCAGCAGTGGTCACTGGGACACTGCAAAAATGCCCAAGAGAGTATTTTTCAATACATCTTGAAGGAATGAGGCTATGTACCTTTTTTAAAAGGACTGAATATAACACCTCTGTAAATGCTTATCTCCAGATTCACACAGATGCCCTGTGAGACCTTATTCTAGATGAACACTTTAGTTCTATCAAAGCATAATGAAAAAAAGAAAAAGATCAACTGCAGCCTGCTGAAATCACTGTTAACACCTGCCATGACAAAGAACATTATCTCAAATCTTTCTTCCACTCTTTGTGAGGAAGCAGCCCCTTGACAGTTCTCAAATTTATTCAAGAAAGACTGTGCAGTAATTTGGTTACAGGGGCTGCTCAGCTGAATTTTGCATGCCCAACATATGCTACTTTAACAAACAACATCAGTTTTTTAAAAAAAACAGAGGATAGAATGGGAGACTTGGTCCTGGAAAGGCCCTGGAAAGGTATTTCACTGTTGAATCAGGGGGGAGCAATACTAAAAATTAAGAGTGGGCTTTAGAATTACAGGAGAAGTCAGGTTGACATAGGCTAACAGAAGATAAGAGCTTTCATTCACATTTTGAAAAGTACCTCAGTCTTAGCAACCTGCTTTCCATTTTCAGAAGCACTTCCAGTCCAGCTGTCTGAGGTTTTGAGGTGTGTGCAGGTACAAGAAGTAAGTTATCAGACTTTGTGAAAGTCAAGTAAGTATGAGAATATGCAGCCCCCACACTAGCATTTCCTGACTTGACATTTAGTGTTTAATTAATGATGTTTAATCACACAACATGAATTGTCACTTCAGAGAGTGTTGTGATGAATTAAAGCATTGACACAGTTATCAGTGTTCCACTGAGCATGGAATCCTGAGAATTTTTTTAGTCCAAACCCAACAGTTAATCATGAAAGTATATAAAAGAAATAAATGCAACTGCGTACCACATCCTTTTCAAAGGTCCTTTTCAAAGCAAATAAATGCCACTTTTTAATACCACTGTACTGTGCAGTGAATGTGGTGAATATTATGGAGAAGCCAGGCACAATGTGTGAGAATGGTACCAGAAATACAGCCATCTGAAATCTGTTAATTCGGTGGAAGAGTGGAATTTACAATAATAATAATAATAATAATAATGATCTTTGGTAAAAGTCATGGGATTTTATTTCACATGTATGCAAACTCACATGCTCATACCAAAACTTTCATTTGTGAAGTTCTTCAGAATAACTATTAATGGAGAAACAGAGGTAACGGCAGTCTTCATGTGCAACTACTGCTTTCTGTCACTGTCCTACTCTTCTTTTTGGTCAGTCATTTTTGCCATTCTAGGTCTCTTCTGGTGTGTAATCCCAAACAAGCACAATCCCTTTCCTGCAAACGTTGTGGTTTTTAGGCACATTCTTCTGTGAACTTTTCTTCCTTTTGCACTATAACAAGTGATACTTAGAATCATAGAATCATAGAATCACCAAGGTTGGAAAAGACCTCCAAGATCATCCAGTACAGCCGTCCACCTATCACCAATAGTTCTCACTAAACCATGTCCCTCAACACAACATCTAAATGTTCCTCGAACACCTCCAGGGATGGTGACTCCATCACCTCCCTGGGCAGCCCATTCCAGTGCCTGACCACTCTTTTGGAAAAGCAGTATTTCCTAACATCCAGAACGTAACAGAACATCCTAACATCCCAACGTCCATACTTGTAAGTAGAGAAGAGAAATATAGAGTACAACTGTCTTCTCTCTCCAGAAATGTACTAGTCGCCAAGCTGCCTCAGCTGCCTCATGCAGTCTTTCCTTTCTGAGCAGAGACAAGATCCCTACAATAACTGATTCCTGCTCCTGGAGATTGGTCACCTGACAATTTTTATGCTCTGATACATAGTGGAAACACAGAAAAAAGCCTTAACCTCAAAACCTGGAATAATAGTAAGATGCTCAAGTGAGTAAAATGAAAAATTTCAACAAACAGGAGTGTGAGTGGTTTTATTCCAGCTTTGGGGGTATCCCTGAACACCCTGATCAGTAGAGTTGACCTCTATTTTCTGGTGTCTACACACAGAAAAAAATGAATTAAAAAAAAAAGGACATTCTTGAAAAAAATCAACTCCTTTGCAACTTAATAGGACTCTGATCACCCATGTAAAATGAGTCATGTTTTATTATACTCTTCTCTAACCCTGACCTCTTCCACTCAGACACACCTCATGGAAAGAGAGGTGGAAGCACAATTTCAAGGGCAAGGAGTAGGTAATAATATTAAATGGCCACGGTGGGACTGCAGCAATGGATTGAGCAGATTGGATTTGCCCAGTGCACCAAAATGCCCATTCAGCCTTCACCTCCTTACAGGCTGCCTTCCCAGCCCCCGTGTGCCATATTTCATGGTCAAATTCAGGTGATGACATGGACAATTTAGTGTCTGAGTTCTTTCTAACCCAGGACATGGTGTTGTAATTACACGCTCCAGCGCAGGCCTGCATTCCGAGATAACAAACAACCTTGTAAAAGAGAAAAAAAAAATCCTTTAATAGAGTGCAGTTCCCTTTTCCCTGGAGTGAGAAAGCAGAATGGCAAAGAGAATTTCACAGCATTGCTGCAGACCTGGAACAACCAATCAGAGGGAATCCAAGTTACACCAGAAATTATTCTCTGAGAGCTAATGACCATTAAAAGCATAGTTTATTCCTTCATCCTAAGTGTTTTGCTGTAGGTTTAATGCAAATGCAATGTTCATGAGCAGCTCTTTTCCAGATACATCATCTCTGACAATACTGCTTCAGCCTCTGGTCTTGCTCTAAGCACTCCTCATTGAGTATCAGAGGCTCATTCCATAACGCAATTTTTATGCAATCAAATTATCTCCCAGCATACACACAATAAATCTACATCAAAATCATCTGCATTTCCATGGTTTGGTCTTAGCAGAGTTGTAAAAGACTATGGGCTAGGACTGCAAAGTACTGTGTGATGCAAATCACAGGAAAAATTACTTCACTATCAGAAGAAACAGGAGAGCAGGAGATCACATAAAGATTACCTTGAAGATATAATTAAGGGGAGCAATACAGGACCAAGATGGGGCTTGTAAGTAACAGTATCATGACATAGCTGCCTGAAAAAGGGGACAGGTTTTTTTGCCACAATCAGTTGTAACTTTCATTAAAAAAAATTACAGTCATTGCTTGATCTATTTGTTGAAATTCTTATGATTACCACTGCCCTAGCCATACAGTTGGTGTCTTTCGGGAACTTCAGCTCTCAGTCCTTCTTCCAAGCATGAAACATCTAAATACTTACATTTCTAGATTCAGTCCTCACCTATCACTCCAGATGTTACTTTAGAAGACTGTATTTTTTAAACACAATGAGGCCACAGCCACTTTAAAACCAACTTTAAATAGTTTACTTTAAGAAACGAGACATTTAAGGGAGCAGGGCTTCAAAGCAGTGATTTCACACATTTCTGTTTTACCATCTTCTTGCCATCTCTCAGATGCTGCAGAGGAAGTCCAGCGTTGCATTTTTTTTACCTGACTGCACATCACTGACAGTTTCTCTTTCCACTGCTACCACCTGTCTCTTCGGCCTTCCAGCAAAGAAAAAGAAAATCAGGCTGAAAATCAGAAAATCAGAGAAATCAGGCTGTTCCAAGTTTGTTGTCCTGCCACTGACCTTTAGCAATTCTTGGGCATTTGTGTTCTTTGTGTTCTCTAATTTGAGCCATTCCCTTTCCTGCTTTTATTTTCTTTCCTTACAGTCTGTTTATATACATGAGAACGTTCCCAGCAAACATCCCAACATTCAAGTCAAGGGATAGTATTAAACTATTAGTACAGAGAAGACCTGCCTTCCCCTTTTCATTTACATTTTTTCAAGCTCTGTCACAAACAAATGCAATTCTGTCTGCAGGTCAACTGGAACAATAGCTCTGAGAGGAATGAACTGTACTCCTTATCTCAGAGTGGTGATAATTCAGCATTCATCTATACATAGACTAGAACTAAAAAAAGACCAGCCATATAAATCATACCTGTAGTCCAACTGTGTGCATGAATATTTTGGGGTCTTGTCCACATACTAATCTATTTTGGTTAAATCAATACCAAATAGGATAAACAAAACACTATATCAACACAAATCAGCACTATATCAACACAAATTTAGTGGAGATCATCCCTATGCTTAGCAGGAAAAGGCCACTCTGGAGGTAAAAGCACATCACTGTCACACCAAGATTCACTGGTAAGTTCACATTCAAACCCAAGTTGCTATTTTGGTTTCAGTTTGGGTGCACATAAGCTCTCCAATGCCTGGAGATAACAGCTTAAATGTCACTACTATTAACCTTTTCACTCCTGATCACAGGTCTCCCTAACTTACTTACTGTGCGTCACTCCACTGCCACATGGGGACAGGCATAGGAGGCATTAATCCTTATTTTTTTATGTTTTTCAATGAAGAACTGAACTCAGCAGAGCTTTTGGGGCCTCCAGAGATAAATCAAACTCAAAGAACCCAGAAAAGCCCAGAAACTCTTGGCATCACATACAAACCTCCCCACAAAATGGAAGATGGGGGAGAAACCATTTTCTAGCCACTGTCCCTTCCGGCCTCCTCACTGTCATGTCTTTTCCACACAATTTTGGCTCCGTTGCTACCTTACAAATAGATTCAGACACAGGTGCACACAGATCACAGAATCACTTCTGCTCAATCCCTGCTCCAGCAGGGACATCCACAGCAGGGTGCCCAGGCCCACGTCCGGGTGGCTTCTGGAGATCATAGAATCATAGAATCACTAATGTTGGAAAAGATCTACAAGATCATCCAGTCCAACCATCTGTCTACCACCAATCGTTCTCACTAAACCAAGTCCTTCAACACAATGTCTAAACATTCCTTGAACACCTCCAGGGTTGGTGAATCCACCACCTCCATGGGCAGCCCATTCCAATGCCTGACCATTCTTTCGGAGGTGTAGTATTTCCTAATGTCCAGCCTGAATCTCCCCTAGCACAACTTGAGGCCATTCCCTCTATTCCTATCACTAGCTACACAAGAGAAGAGGCTGACCCCAGCTCACTACAACCTCCCTTCAAGTAGTTATAGAAAGCGATAAGGTCTCCCCTGATCCTCCTCTTCTCCAGGCTGAACAATCCCAGCTTCCTCAGCCATTCCTCATAAGGCCTGTGCTTCAGACCCCTCACCAGCTTCGCTGCCCTTCTCTGGACACGCTCCAGGGCCTCAATGTCTTTCTGGAAGTGATGGGTCCAGAACTGAACACAGTACTCAAGCTGCAGCCTCACCACTGCTGAGTACAGAGGTACATTTACTTTCCCAATCCTGCTAGCAACACTATTTCTGATGCCAGCCAGGGTGCCATTGGCCTTCTTGGCCACCTGGGCCAAGATCTCAAAGGAGGAGACACCACAGCCTCTCTGGGCAACTAGAGGCCCTGGGAACAGAAATAATGAACGTTCTTCACACCAAACATGGCTTTACCACCCTATGCAACACCTACTCTGTGTTTTATGGGCACAGGATTTCAAAAGCAGGCTTGATATTTAGCAGAATGTTAGAGGCTGGAAGAGTAAAACTACTAGTGATGTAAACAGGACTGTTTACAATATTTATCATGTGATATAGTATACTGCATAAACACACCTAAGCCATTCTCTGTGCCCACAAAGTCACTGACATATTTACACTATGGCTCTGGAGATAAAATGCAAAAACTCACAGTAAAGCAGTAGGTTGAGACTTTCAGGCACAAAGGAACAATCAAGCACACCGCGATGTAACAAAATTGGAAACCACAGCATCTTCTGGATTCTGAAATTAGATTTTTTGACTTAGTTAATGTTAAATGACATTCTGAAAGGCATCATGAAAACTTGCTGTCAAAGGAAAGAGAGGAAAAAATGTGCCCTTCTCTTTGAAATGACAAACATTCCTATGTACTGCACTTCACTACAGAAGTTTCCAATGACAACAAATACTATTGTATTGGAAAGTTCTCAAATGGCAGGCTGTATCAGCAGGCAACATCAAAAACTTCTCTGATGGTGATTTCACAGAAGGAGTGAGCATTTTGTATGCCAAGCCATTATTTTAAGCCTATGACAATAAAACACAAATGATTGAATACAAAATGCATGCTAAAAAATAGGAATAAAGCTAAATAATTAAATTGGATGATTACCTTGAAATTCAACTAGCAGATTATTTAGATAAAAGTAACTATTTTTCCATTCATTTTGGTGAGTTCATGGACATGAGGTCTGTAGTACAGCTACACACACATATAAAGGAAAGACAGCATATTACAGCTATATCCATAAATCTAGCAGATGCTGAAATAAAAAATAAACCAGTGAAGTTGCCCAACTTCAAGGGCCAGTGGAAGGTTAAGATCTGTGTACGGAGCGGGAGTGGTTAATGTCTAAGTAGATCATGATTTATCAAAAAATGTAAGCATCACTGCAAATGCTCATGAGATATAACTACTGCAAAAGTCAAGTTAGAAAATCAACTTATGGCATCACATTTTTTCAATGTATAAAGAAGCACTGTGGATGAACAAGGTAAAAAAAAAGAGAGATGTTAATGGTAAAAAAAAAGAGAGATGTTAACGGGAACTTTAACAAAGGTGTGTTGCTTCACATGGGTTATCTCACCTATGAGTAAAGTTTCTTCAAGAAAAGGATAGTGCTGAACACATAAGATTATTGATGTGTAACAGCATGCAGTCACTTTGCTTAGTGTTTGGAGAAAATGAATTTATTTCCAATCTCTACAACTGTTCAGTGACCACTATTTTTACACAGCAAGCATCAAAACCATTGTTGTTGGAGACTAGTGAATCAAAGGAAAGAGGGAAAGAAAAAAAAAGCAAGTGTTATCAAAGCTGTGTCCTTATCTTCCCTCTCCTGTAGCCTCTTTCTTCTTCTTATAAGGCCTATATCCCTTGCTAGTGTGGCTGTCCAAATAGTTTGGGATAGGAGAGAACAGATCCCACCTTACTTCTTTCTCTACACCACAAAGATTTCTCGTCTTGATTTGCAACCACATTGATCTTCTTTTCTCTGGCCTAGCCTCCCACAGAGTTCTTCCCACTAAAGATCACCAAAGATAAGTTTTAAGTCTGTAGTTTTGGCCCCTAAGTCTTATGAACAGGCATCCCACTCTTGCCAAGTGTTCTCCATTTCAGTTGAAGATGTGTGATGTATCAGCTAATCCCAAATCATAAACCTCTACCAAGCAACTAATTTCTAATCCCTCGTGACTCTCACAACTCTCACAGACACTGCAAATCTCCCACTAGCACCAGCATTCCTGTAGCATACCCATGCAGAGGGACAAGCATAGCCAGTTTAAATGCTTAATGATCTCTTTGCTTAACTTACAGGACAAAATATATATATATATATAAGAAGCCTGTTACAAGAGGTAATCACACAGCCTCCTTTTGCTGTAATGCTGTGGCCACCCAGAGACAAGAGGCCCCACTCCTCTTGTTCCCACATTTCCCCAATGTCTGCTAGTCCCTGAAATGCAAGATGCCCTCCTCAATGAACTTATATTTTCTTCCCTGATTTTATCATTTTTTGCTAATCTTAAAATAAATGGCTTTGACATCTCCATCTAGATTCACCACTGTTTATTACCCCCTAGAAAGGTTTGTCAGACTGAGCCTAAAGAACAAAAGCCCCCTTGTCCCAGCAACAAAATCAAACCTTGGTTTTGGGAAGAAAAAAGTCCAATTGCTCTTTCAGACACCTTTCTTCAGTAAATTCTCTGCGGCCTTATCAATTAGGGAATAGCCCTTGGAGTGATATCAGTAGGCCCTTCAGGAGTTTTTCAGGGGTACTGTCTTTAACAGTTTCCCTCTGCCATAAACATTTCACTTGCCTCCATTGTGTTTTCTTACATTCGTTATGTAGTGAGAAGGGAGAAGGCAAGACAGCTGGGGAGCCAAGGGTGACACCATCCCAGGCAGTGATGGTGCAGTCTCTCACTGGATCTAGAGAGGGAGGGCAGTACTTGTAGGCTGAAAGCCACCTCTGTTGGCAGCCCTAGCCAACACCAGACAAGGGATTGTGTCTAGGGTCCATCTGAGGAGTTCTGTGAGCAGAAGGGGGCTAGAGACAGGACTGGAGATGAAACTACATCAGAAATCCATAGGTTACTGAGGTAAGATGAAGGTCAGAGCCCACAGTCAGTGTGTGTGTTTGGAGGTCCCAAGTGACCCTGCATTTCAGGGCATTTAAGACTTATTAATAATTCAGGGCCCTGACAGATATAACTTGATAATTTTCAGTAAAGGGAATAACTTTTAAAATTACGTATCTGGAGAAAGACCCAGCAGTGGGCTCCATGCTGCCATTCTTGTAACTCCCAAGCAAGGCACCCATGAAATATGGGAGACCCAGCATACCACTTGTGTAATAATAAGGATGATGTACAGTCTGATACATTGGTGTGCATTGGACTGAAAAAGATTGTCATGACTCAGGACTCTCCAGCAGAGAGTGATGCCAGTGAGGAGGAGGAATGATCCTGTGCAGTACTGGGGAACCTCGAAGATGAACAAAGAAATCTTTTCTGTACAATTTTTTTCTTTATTACTGTTATTATTATTATTATTATTATTATTATTATTATTATTATCCTTATTGTATCTCTATGCTGAACTCTTCCTTCCCCGAAAATAGTTCTGCAAATTTATCTCAATTTTCTGAGTCTTTAATGCAATTGATGTGCTGTAGATATGTTAACTTGGGGTATCTTCTACCCCCCAAAGTATGGCATTCTGAAGAGCTCTCACGCAGCATCTTTATTTTGACATGCAATTGCTGTAAAACATCTGGACTGTAAAGGACCAGTCTCTTCTCTCACCCAATAAGGAATTGTTCCACTGTGAGAGGAATGTTCTTTCTTTCATTTGCTCTCTCACTGACTTCTCTAAAAAATATCCCTCTTCCTCTCTACAGTGTAAAAACAAAAGGCAAGCGATTCTTACACCCCTGCTCTTCTAACTCTGACTTAGCTCCTCTTCAGCCATGGATGAACCTTTCTGTGGCCTCATACATCCCTTTGTCTTCATTCCCACTCATGTGGGTTCCCTGTATCTTTTTTTCTTTCATAGAGTCTTCATCAGCCCAGCATTTACTCTTGCAAAATCTCAAGAAAGCCAGTGCTCTTAAGAGGTATTTATTATATGCATTATCTTCTCCATAAGGTACTTACTGATTTCAGTTGCTTTTTTTTTTCTATTTCTTTCTCGTAATTTGCATTTTCCTTTTGTAACTTTGCAAGTAGCGTTGCTTCTCCAAGGACGAACTGATCTGGTTTATTTGGGTCAAAAGAGGGGAAATTAAAGATAAAGAAACAGAAGATTGGATGTTTGGAAAAGTATTTTCCCACCATCATCACATCCAATTTGTTTCCCATGACATCCTGCCAACGCTGCTCTCCAAACTTGTTGCTTTGAAAATATGACAGATCTGCTAGGAACAGAAAGAAAGGTGGAAGTGGAGGTGTTGTGGGGATGGTCATCCTCTCTCTTCAGTTTCTGCCACTGTCCATGCAAGAGGAACCCGGGGGCTAGGACACAGGGGTGCATGTTTGGGGTGGGAACTGAAATTCAAGCAGAGGCAGCAAGCTCCACGTCTGCATACTGAAAACAGAATATGGGTGTCAGATAATACTGATTCCTAGATGCCCCTCTCTCGCCCATGTACTCCTCCCATCTGAACTCCACACAGTTCAGGATGGACTGATGTAATCTGTCTTCCATATGTTGCAAAGAGAAGCTGTCTTTTCAGTGACAGAGCCCTATCAATTGCTCACTGCCAGCCCCCTCTCCGCAGCTGGTGATGAATGGCCCCAGCGTGCTGCCTGCCCTGGGATGCACAGGCTGCAGATCGCAGCCTTTCTCCAAGCCTTTCAGCGAGGTTTAACAAGTTCATATTTCTTCACCAGGCTCCATTCACAAAACTCTGTCAGGAGTGGATAAATCAGGCTGGAGAGTTACGAAGAGTTATCTTGTCACTTGGACTACCGTTGTGACAGGATCTCGGCAACCTGACTCCTGCTCCCGTTGCAATCAGTAGCAGTGTGTAGTAAGATCTTTGGGACTCTGGGTCCTGTTGGCTGAAGTACGTGTATTTTCTACATATTTGGAATTTGCTATTGCGTTTTTATGCTGCCTGTTGACTTCAGTAGCATTTCAGTCATTGTGGAATAGCAGCCCACACTTCAGGGGACTGGAAGCTACTTTTAAGGATCATTTTTTTACATGCCTTTATCATTGTACTTTTCATTGAGGATGTTATACAGTTTTCTGCTAAAAAAACTTGGTTTTACAGACCAGTGATTTATGTTTCCACAGTCTGAGCCCTGTGAAGATTTCACAAAGATCTGAAATCCCATACCACCACTTGGCCTCTTAGATAAAGAGTTTTCAAATATATAAAAACATACCTTTTTGCCATTGCCTTGTGAAGCTATAAACACCAGTTACCATAAAAACAGGAACACATTAAGTAACTCAGGTCAAAGCTCCTGAGCAGCTGCAGCATCCCTGGAGGAGAGGCATCAGCATGCACTGTGCTCGTTGTCTGGGTTTCTGCAACACAACCACACCAAGAGGTGCTGAGACTGACCCAAACCAGAGCCCTTCTCAGGGACCAGAGGCTGCATTCAAACCAAGTAAAGCAGCTGCAACAGCAAAGGCTTCCAAAAAAGTCATTGTCTCTGGCTTCCTCCTCACAGATGTGAAGCAATAGTGGTGTGATACAGTTCTGTTTTGCCCAGAGTCTTCCTTACTCAGAGAGATGCAGACAAAATTGACAAAAATCACATAATTATATCTTTAATCTTTTTTCTCCTTTTTTTTTTTCCACTGGATGAAGTACAGCAGATAAGGCTATGTACAAGAGTGCAAGCTTGTAACATCCTGTAATTCACAGGCTCCTTCCTGTGCCCGAGTCATTGAATAGATGTGTTTGATTCAGAACTAAATCTGTTGTGTGACACCACCAAGTTCAGCCACTAGCTGCACACCCATTTAGAAGCCATGGCATTGCCTTAGCAACCCATCTGCCCCTTGTTTCTCTTGAAGTGGGCCAGGGATAAGGCAGAAAGAGCTTCAGTGGCTCCAGTCACTGTGACAAAAAGATGAGGCTGCTAGTGGGAGCACCTAAAGGTCTCTGTTCTCTGCATTTATGTGGCCAGGTGCAAATTTTGGAGGGTGGAGAGCAAAAAGGAGGAGGAATCCTTGCTGCTGCAGGCCAGTAACACCTCTTGGAGCTGCTTATCTACTTGAGGTCATGTAGTACAGGTCCATCCAGGCTGCAGGTTCTCCCTCTTCTCCCAGCCTCACTCCCTCTTATGGTCCATGTAAGATGTGTAACACGTCCTGTGAATTTGACACATTCATCTACCCTCTCCTTAGGGAATAACAGGCTTTGGCTACACCAGAAAGGTGATGAGTTTAAAGCTGAAGAAGCAGGGGGTTGAAGTTTGAGGGCTGGTTGGTTTTCTTTATTTTATGAAGCACAAATTCTGAACCTGTGGGATTCAGTGGATCACTGAGGTCAACAGCTTGTTGCTGTTCAGAAAGGATTAAGGATTTATTTGGATAATGAGAACATACAAAGTTTTATTAGACAGATTTGGAAAAATGCTTTGAGAAGAGATCTAAGTCCTTCTCATGTTTCAGGACATAAGCCAAATATTAAGTGATAGAGGCTTGACAGAAAAATGCTGTACACAGGAATCATCCACTCTTTCTGCCTTCTCCAGTACAGCAGGCACTGGGAAGAGGCTGTGTGCATCCGACCTCTGCTCCTTCCCTGTTCCTAAGGCAAGACCACAAAATGGCACCAGAGCTATCCAACACAGAGGTGCATATGCATCTACCCTTGCAAACACGAGCCCTACCCAGGCACAAACATAGCACTCTTAAAAATAGGCACAGCGTTCCCCCAATTTTTACAGCAGGATGTTGTAGGGTTTGTGGCACGTTAATTACTATTTACGGGGCTACTATAAAAATTAGTTACCTTTTTATAACAAAAAGCCCACAGCCAATATTTTATAGACGACACACAAAGAGGTTTGGAATTGATGATTTACAGATCAGGAAATAACACTTAATCAGCTGCCCTACCTTCCCAGGAAGGGCCGGGTGCTTTCACACCACCTTGCTGTTTTCAGCTCGCTATTTATTGATGTTGATTGCTCGACATTTTGCGACAGGATGCTCTTGTTGAGAGAGGGGCTCCCTGGGGTTTATGCCAACATGGCTGTGTTATTTTGCCCCACAAGTCAGCTGTATGGAGCATCCCAGCATGCAGATTAATCATGAAGTCAGCAAGCTAATGCTGGGAAACCACTTTGGCCATGCTTGCACTTAGCACATCACTACTGAAGCATCGCTAAAATGATGTGGAGGGAATAGCATTGTGTGCTACCTGCAGTAGCAAGAGCATTCCCCTTGTGCTGGAGGCGCAGAAGAACTGAAGCCTACAGCCTGTGACCCTGCAGGGTGCTGTCTGCACCAAGTCTTGGGTCACAGCACGGTGCTTGGAGCAAAGCACTCCTTGCACAGGCAGCTCTGTGTGGGAGATTCCACACCATGGCTGTTGCCATCTTTGGGGAAGGTGGGGAAACAGGCACAGTAAAATAATGTCTGTAGCATAAGTTCACTCAGAACAAAAAAGCTAAAAATGCATCTGCTCACTCTACCCTCTTATGCAGTCCTCTGTGAAGCAACTGTTCTCAGTCGACACATTTTCGCATTCATCTCCGTCACATAACAATAGTATGGGATCACTGCTCACTCTTTCACCTGGATTTATTTTTTAAAGTAGTACTATTTTATGTCAAACCAAAAGGTAAACATCCCCAGGATAGCTTATTGATGCATTTTACTCCGTGTGTTCTTGAGGGGACAGCTTTTCTTCAAATTTGATTTCAGTTACTTTTCTTTTTACTAACTAGGCAAGCAGATCATTTTAGATTTGCTTCCTTCTTTTATTTCTATTTTTATGAAAAATCATTGAGAAAACTATTTATTTGTATAGCTCTAAGACAAACTAATCACAACTAACATTTTTATGAAACACTATGAAACATACATCAGCAGTTTATGCATTACAGCTGGCCGAACTGGAAAAAACCATCTGCAGATATGCAAGCAATCCCTCCTCCCTACTGTGACCCAGTCCCATGGCCTGTCCACCTTTCCCAGTCATCTTCCATCCTCTCCTGATTTGCCAACTTTTCCTTTCCTCAACTGCTTAACCCAGGGCAGCAGGCACATGAGCATTTGTTACAGATTTGGTTTGAAAGTACTTAGCACCCATTTAAAATCAACTTCATGTGCTTGCATGAAGCAACTACTCACACTTCATCTCCTTATGAAAAGCAGACAGCAAAGGAAACATACAGAAATCCAGAATCTGCAACTTTCTGGGAAAATAAAGTTATATATATGCCTGAGCATGAAAACAGATAAGAGAAAAAATTTAGGAGCTGTAAGTAATGAAGAGAAAACATAGCCCTATAAGTTCAGAGTTTCTGAGAACTTCACAGTGAATGACATCTTGATTTTTAAAGGATGGCATCAATTTTCATTGGAAAAAAATTCAGTGGTACTGAAGCAGAAGTCTTAAGCAGAAGTCCAAAAAGCTGGTGAACCTGCATAACTGGACAGAATATGACAGCTATTGAGTATCTTAAAACAGCAACTAATGCATCCACAGGAATTATTTAGCTGACAAAATGAGCCAGGCTGCAAGACTTTAAACACCTGTGATAAACCACTGCGTTAGGCAGAAAAGCATGCAGTTTCTGGTAACTTCATTTCAGAAGGACCACTGGAAAACTTATGAACATCTACATGGCTTCTGTGCTGATGTAATCAATCTGACTGGGTTCAGTAATGATACAAAACTCAAGCAAGGAGTAGCAGCAGTAACTACAGGTCTGAACAATGTGTCTTACTGTAAGAGTCTTACTGCACTGGTGAGGCCTCATCTGGAGTGCTGCACCCAGATATGGAGTCCTCAGTACAGGATCTACAGATGCAGACCTGTTGAAATGCATCCAGAGAAGGGCCACAAAAGTGATCCAAGGAATGGAACACCTCTCCTATGAGGACAGGCTGAGAGATCTGCGGCTCTCTATTTCTCCAAAATAGAGTTAAGAGCTGACTCAATTTACAGCCTCGGAGTGCTAAAGAATACTCTAATTAGACCTCCTGGTTATCACAAGGCTTTGTAATTCACCCCTGTGTTGCTATTCATTAACACGTGTGGCTGAAAACGAGACAGACACTAAGAACATTGTTCCTGGTAATGAACAATCTTTATTATCAAAATATGCTCCTTTTTTCAGTTGGGATTTGTTTACTGCCATCAGTATTTATTATGCCTTCCTATGGTGCATCAAACCCCTTGAGCATTTAGGGTTTGCTAATCATGCAAGTGTTTAAATGTTGTAATAGTCACCTCTGGATATTCTACTTAGGGGAAAAGAACAATCAGGTCTTAAAATTTCTCTATACTTTCTATAAATGAAGTTCAAATAGCACCCAAACAATTTTGTTGCTCTTCTCTGCTTCTTTGTCAATTATGAAAATATTTAAAAACAGATTCTAGAAGTGAATGAATTATCCCCATCCCACTTTCACTACTACTCTACAAGGAGGTAAAGTCTCTTCTCCCCCACAGAGTTTCACACTTTCCTAATGATAGCTTTAGTTCTCCCAGCTGGCAAGAGCAGATGGGGAAATCATGCTGAATGCTTGTTTCCTAAGATTTTTAAACTTTCTCAGTGTGCCAGGATAGAGTTTTTCAGAACCTGGCTTATTCTTTTACCTGTAAAACTGAATTTGTCTGTATGTCAATTTAAAAAAGAGTCATCACAATCTGACATGCAGTCTAGACTTCCCACTGATTCATTTTCTCTGTCATCGTTTCAAGTCTGTACCAGTTCTTCCATAATCACTAGTCTTCAGTGAACTTCTGGCACAGGTACTAATTTATGTCTTGAAGATGGAACTTCATATTTGTTCTGGGTCTCGCTGGGATGGAGTTAACTTTCTTTATAGCAGCTTGTATGGAGCCACGTGTTGGATTTGTGGTTAAAACTGTTGATAACAGACTAATATTTTGGCTATTGCTGAACAGTTCATGCACATTGTTAAGGCTTTTCTCTGTAGCTCACACCGCAACACCCCAGCAACTAGAATGTGGGTACTCAAGAGGCTGGGAACAGACAGTGCCAAGACAGCTGACCAGAATGGACCAAAGGGATATTCAATACTATATAACTTCATGATCAGCAATAAAATCTGAAGTAAATGAAAAAGTGTTGGAGGGCTGTTGTCTTCTGATGTGGTTGATGCTTGGAGACTGGCTGGCCATTGGCTTGCTTGTGGAAGGTGGTGAGTTATTGCCTTTGCATCACTGGGAATTTTTCCTCTTTCTTTCACCTATTAAACTGTCTTTAATCTCAACACAACAATTTTCTTATTTTTAATATTCCTATTCCCTTCTCCAATTCTCTGAGATGTGGGGACTGAGTAAGAGTTTGTGCGGTTGCTTGTGGGGGACGTGTGGTCAATTCCACAATGATGTTAGACATAATACCTTCTGTGATTAAAAAATATTGGCCTGTGCATATAATTTTAAATGCTTTTTATAAGCAACTGCTGGCTGTGTGAAACCCTAAACACATGTCCCAAATTGAGGTCTCCATAACAACGTGCTGATAAACTCCATTATATCATTCCTGTTAATTGCATCTACTGGACCACTCAAGAGTTTACTGTAGAACTGATCTACACCCTTAAAAATCTCTCTGTTAAATTCTACATGCCTCCCTAAAAGGGAAGCATTAATCACTCAAGGGCTTCTAACACAGTGTATGCATACATAGGTGAAGATGTCTGATGTTATTGAGTCCAGCAAATGAAACAAAATCCAATGACTACAAAAAGATAAAGGGAATGCACAATATTTAACTTTTGGAATGAGCATGGGATTGGCAGCTCCCGAAATCTTATTTAATGCTGTTTTTCTTTCAAAAGCGTATGACACAGTAATGGATCATCCATTCAGTTCAGGACCCATGGACTGCCTTGGATGGTCCCCTTTCCTGTGGCATATTCCCAGGTTGCACCTTTCCAGGGGCTCTTTAAACTCAGGGGAGAGACAGTGGGAAAGGAATGCATAAGCTGGACAGCTGAACTGTAGGAAATGCCATACCTACATACCTGTACAGCCCAACTCTGTGTGATTCTCAGCTCCTGGAAGAGGCTTTGTGATCTCTTTGTTTAAAAAAGATTGCCACCACTAGTCCATCTGAGCCTTTCTTATGGCCAGAACTGGCACTCCCTAGCCTTAAAGTTGATGAGTCAAAAGAAGAAAGATTAAAAGAAACATATCTGTCTTGATGACATGTGCCTTAGTTTCAGCTGGGAGAGAGTTGTTTTTCTTCAGAGTGTCTGGTATGATGTTATGCTTTGGTTTTAGGAGAAAAACAATGCTGATAACACACTGATGTTTTCTAAGTGGAATTGTAGATTATCTCAAGTTGGAAGAGACCCGTAAGAATCATTGAGTCCAACTCCAGGCTCCACACAGGGCCACCCAAAAATCAGACTCTAGATTCCAAACTTGGAATGCTGTTTTATTTCCCATGGCATCCCTTCTGGCTCCTGAAAGGAACCCAGCAGGGAGAGGGGACCCTCTGGAGGCCTTGCAGGGACCAGGTCACCAAATTTTTAGCTCTTCTCTAAAGCAACAGTTTGGTAAGTTGAGGATCACTTTCCTTACATATTATATGACATCATGCAGAAGGAAAGTTTTGAAATAGTGGGAATTCATTGGGCTCTCTTCTGTTGCTTGGGAATGAGCTGGCATCAGTTGGCAGATAGTGAACAATTTTTTGTACATCACTTGTTATATACATACATACATATATATCTGTTATAACTATTATGTCCTTTTCCCGTCTTCTTTTTCTCTATCTTAGTAAATAGTTTTATCTGAACCCATAAGTTCTAATTTGTTGTTTTGTTTCAATCCTTTCCCCTACCCCCTGGGAGGGTGGGAGTGAGCGAACAACTGTGTGGTGCTGAGCTGTCTGCAGGGTTCACAGAATCACAGAATCTCAGAATAGCAGGGTCTGGAAGGGACCTCTAGAGATCACTGAGTCCAACTCCCCTGCTAGAGCAGCTTCCCTACAGTAGGTTGCACAGGTAGGCATCCAGAAAGACATTTCTCAATCCACCTCCCCATGCACTCATCCATCCCGCACTTTTGAAGCTTCATTAGCTTCATCAGCTTCAATCACAGCTGAGCTATTCCATGATTCTATGATTCTATGATTACAAGGATGCTGTGGGAGACAGCGTCAAATGCTTTGCTGAAGTCAAGGTACATAACATCCACTGCTCTCCCTCCATCTACCCAGCCAGTGATAGCATCGTAGAAGGCCACCAGGTTGATCAAGCATGATTTCCCCTTGGTAAATCCACATTGACTACTCCTGATAAATTTCTTCTCTTCCAATTGCTTCGAGATGACATCCAAAACAAGTTGTTCCATCACCTTTCAAGGAATGAGGTGAAGCTGACTGGACTATATTTTCCCGGATTGTCCTTCTTCCCCATTTGGAAGACTGATGTAACTTTGGCTATCCTCCAGTCCTCAGGCACCTTCCCTGTTGCCCAAGATCTTTCAAACATGATAGAGAGTGGTTTAGCAGTCACCTCTGCTGGTTCGCTCAGCACACATTTGCTCAGCATGCATTCCATCAGGGCCAATGGATTTGTGTGCATTGATTTTGGCTAGGTGGTCAGATCCTGCTCAATTAAAGGGAAGTCTTCCATTTCCCAGACTCTCTCTCTTACCTCCATGGTCTGGGATTCCCATGGAGCAGTCTTTCTAGTAAAGACAGAAGCAAAGAAAACGTTCATTATCTCTACCTTCTCAGCACCCCCTGTTACCAGGGCACCCCCTCATTTAGTAGCAGACCCACATTTTCCCTGGTTTTTCTTTTATGGCTGACATACTTAAAAAAAAAAAAAAAAACCTTTCTTGTTATCCTTTACCTCATTTGCCAGATTAAATTCCAAGTGGTACTTAGCCTTCCTCATTGCATCCCTACAGGCCCTGACAACATTCCTATATTCTTTGCAAGTGGACAGGCCCTTTTCCCACGTTTTGTGGACCTTCTTCTTCCCTTTGAGTTTATCTATGATCTCCTTGCTCATCCATGCAGGTCTCCTACCATTTTTACTTGATTTCTTACTCTTAGGGATGCACCGAACTTGAGCTTAGAAGAAGTGGTGTTTCAGTGTCAACCAGCTCTCATGAGCTCCCTTTCCTTCCAGTGCTCTAGCCTATGGGACACCTCCAAGTAGATCCTTGAAGAAGTCAAAGTTGGCTTTCCTGAAGTCCAGGGTTGCAATCCTATTTATTGCCTTGCTTCTTCCACACAAGATCCTGAATTCCACCGTCTCATGATTGCTCCATCCCAAGCTACCCCCTGCTTTCACATACCCAGCCAGCCCTTCCTTGTTAGTAAGAACAAGGTCCAGCAGCACTCTTCTTCTCACTGGCTCCACCACCACCTGAATTAGAAAGTTATCTTCAACGCATTGCAGGAACATCCTGGATTGTGCATGCCTGGTCATGTTGCTAATCCAATAAATATCAGGATACCAAAAAAATACCAGGATGGTTGAAGTCCCCCCTAAGAACCACTGCACAACATGACATGACACTTGTAGTCCCCCCAAGCCTTCAAAGACAATAGGGAATAGGGAAATGAAAGGAAATACTTTCCATCCCATCATGAAGATGAATCAAGTAATGATCTCATCTTCTCTGAACAGAGTAGCAAGTCCATTGCTGTGGACTAAATAATTAGGTAAGGCACTGGGAACAAGCTGGGAGTGCTGCAGGGAGGACCCTCACTCCACCCAAAGTCTTGCCAGTTTTGTATCAAAGTTCCTAGAAGAAGCACGCTCAGAATTCTCCCTACAGCTTGCCGTGGTGGAGGAATTCTCCTTTCCCAAGAGCCAGATCTGCATCCTCCCAGCCAGTGAGTGGGGTCCCTCTTCAGTCTCCTTTGCACATATGCATTTCATTGTGCTAAAGCTATGTAACAGTGCTGTCTTGATTTATGAGGGCTGCATTTCTTCCAGTGATCCCTGCTGGTACAGGACTCACTACTTCCCTTTTATGTGTCTGTGTCAGAGGGCAACTGGCAACCAGCTGTTGGAAACTGATTTAAAAAAAAAAAAAAAAAAAAAACGACGACACAACAAAAACCTTTATTATTATCATGATATTATTCCAAGTCCCAGTACCTGCCTGCATTCTCCATAAGAAAGGCACTGGAGGCTGTTTGCAGACTAACTTATTTGCAGATGTGAAATCTCTCACTGGGACAAATCACTGGAGTTAGCAAAGCAAAACATATCCTCTGGGAATCCCACGGCAAAGGAACAGTGATTCAGACCAAGGATGCATTTGCCAAGTAGGGTTTACACTCAGGGACCACACAACATATTTCCCATTCTTAGGTGGCTGCTAATAAGGGGATATGAAAAGCTCAGGAACAACAGTTACAGTAACCACATCTTTTTGCTGAAAGAAAATCTCCTCTCATACATCCAGTCCAGTCAATCTGTTGTGCTGTTTCATGACATATAGATACAACAGTACTGGAAAAATTGTGCTCAGCATTGGAGCGGTCTGCCCAAGCTCTCTGTCCTTTTCTCTTGCCAGACAGACACGAGGCTCCTGATGCTACTCAGGTGGGTCTGTTGCCCCTCTTCATGTTGACCCACTCTGGTGCCTCTTGACAAGCTCCCCTAAGGGCAGGACTGTCTCCTGTGTCACCTCAGTCTAGTTTACAAAGTGAAAGGCTTTGTAATTACAGCATCCATCCTCTTTAGCATGTCAGTCTCTTCCTAAGACCCATGGAACCTAAAAGATTATTGCAACAAAATTTGAGAGTTGAACAGCTCTGAGATAAGTTCCTTAATTTTTTTATGAAAATTGGATGCTGAGTAATGGAGAAGGATGAGTGTTTTCAGTAATGGAAAGACATAAAGAGCTGGGGATATTGAGGTCAGGTGGAAGGAATAGGGGGAAGGTCTAGAAGAAGCCAGGAGGAAAAGAATTATCAGAAAGGGAGAGGTAGGGAGGTGGATCATTACAGCTGCAGGGCAAGAGAAGGGCTGTGTGTATGCAGGAAACAAATTCAAAGGAAAGCAGGCTTCATGAGTCCAACGGCTTATGGATCCTACCAGAACTCTGCAAAACCTATTTGCTAAAAAATATGCCAAGAGAAATCACTCAGGAGGTGAGCAAATACTCCACATCTTTTTCCCCACTCTCATTTCCCCGTGGAAAGAATGCCTGCAAATAGCTCCGAGCGAGCATTTTCCTTCACGCTGCCCTCCAGCCTCGCCAGCCTCCACACCTCCCAAGCTGCCCTCCCTCCTGCTGCCTCTACTCATGCCAGGTGACAGCCCAGCTCAGGAAGGTATTTATTTTGCCTTATTGCTTAACTTTGTTTTACCTCCTAAGTAAACCTTCCAGTATTTATAGCCTTGCCTCCACACTTGTAGTATATATTAGCCTTTTATGCCTTCTCTGTCACCTGTTGAAATGAGAACTCAGGGTCTTCGGGCCTCTGCGGCCCTTCCCTTACATTAACTTAAATCACACCAGATGTGGGTCCTTACTGCAGAGGAAGACTAATTGATTTCGCCAGTCACAATATGCCTATTGTTTTTTAACACAAATAAACACTGTGGTGTGTGCGTTTGTTTTTTTCTTTCTTTCTTTTTTTTTTTTTTCCTTTGCCACAAGAGCCAAAGGTTATTCAATTAAAGGAGTCCAGAAAGTGTGACTAATAATCCAGGGGCAGCGTTTTTCTACAGTAAAAAGGCACAGGATAAAAAAAGGGGGGGAAAAAAAGAAAGAAAGAAAAAAACCTCCACGCTACCCTGAGAACAGCGGCCTCACCGGGGCCGGCCGTAACTGTGATGGATGGCTAGTGTGTGTAAGACGTTATTATTTGTTATGTGAGTGGGGGGAGATGGCAGGCGCATTGGGTAGTACACCTGCTGGGCTCCGAGAAGCAAGAACAGCTGTGTGCATTGATTTAGACGCTCGCTACTTGGGGCTCCAGGAACGAATCAAGCGACAGCTCATAAAAAAAGAGGGTTTTATGATTTTTTCCCCCTTCTTTCTGCAAACAAACGGCCACATCATATGTTTTCCTAACGCTGCCATAACTCAAAATTAAATCCCAGCCCAAGGTGTCAGGCTGGTACCATGTCAGGATTGCAACGGCTTATTTTAGAGGTCGTTATGGATGTACGGGGAAACACTGGGGGTTTCTGCACAAAGGTGCCATTTCGTTTTCCTGGAGCTCAGGCACTTAAGGGCAATTAGCTCCACTGTTAAAAAATGAGCTGAGAGTGTTTTAACTGGTGATTTTATGCTAATAGCAACTACTAATTCATATTGTTAAAAGAGAAAGTGCGTGCTGCCAAAGTGGCTCCAGGCAGCGCACTGAATGGCCTTAAGGCCTCCCTGTGCCCTGGCCTCCCCCACACAGGTGTGCATCAGTAGCTCTCTTACAGATGCAAAAGATCTTGGCCCTAAAATCACAAAGTTTTGTCACTGCGTTACATTGGTTGTGAAGAACTAGCATTTACCACCTCATGCAAAAGAACGTGCAGAAAAAAGGCACAAACGCTTTAAAAAGAGCCTTAAAGGAAGAGCCAGCCACATGGCTGGGTTGTATCTGATACTGCACATCTTAAAGAGGGAAGGAGATAATCACCTTTCAGAATTCGAGGAGAGCAGATCTATTGCCACTAACTGTCAAATGATAATGTGCAAAGCCTTAAAAATGAAAAAAATGAATTTAATCTCAAGTCTATAATATTACCCAGTCTGTAAGATTTTTGCCTTGGCTTTCAATTAGGAGAATGGCAACAGTGAAAAAGAGCAAATAAATCTTTGAACACAAAGAATGAACACATAAGTGCAGTATGAGACCATTTATGATCCTTCGTCCCCGAACTACTACAACTGAGCTTGGGTCTGCAAAGGCTGTGGCTTCTCCCTGCTGCCAGAGGCATCTGAGGCAACGTCTGCCAGTGTAGAAATGGAAGATGCTGTCTGCTTTCTCACTCTGCCTTTCTCTTGCTGAAGCCCAGTGGCATTTTATGAAGAACGGGAGGGCTTCTTCACTCAAACACAGAGTGGAAGAAAGTGACAAGCCAGGCTTTCAAAAAATAAAGGAATCGGAAATGCATCTGAAGCTGAACTTGCATAGACAACAGACATGCTCAGGATTCTTGGCTCTGACCTCTTTGTGCCTCCTTCATCCCCAGGAGAAGGTGGCTGGGAAGGGAAGAATGCCCTCTCCTTTCAGGGGAACACAAAGTGCTGTAGTGTTCACAGTAATGCTAAAGAAAAGACAAGAAGTCTCAGTTTTCCTTGTTAAAGGTTGGAATGAAATTGATCTTGGACTACAGACTGAATAGAGGAAATTCTTGCAAACATAACAAATGTCATTCGTGGTCAGAGCAGAAGTTCCTATCATCCCATGTCTGTCTCCAGCAGTGGCAATAGGATGTGTAGTTTCAGGGTAACACAAACCTAACCACTGCCTGTGGCTCTCAGATTCCACAACCATTGATTTAAGGATGCTAGAGAGTACATCCCTTAGTAAATATTTTGGTCCGTTTGGTGGACCTGCTATGTAAAAATCTGTCTAAATCCTGAAATCTCTCTGTCTCTACAACCATCTGTGGCAACAAATGCCAGAATTTTATAACCACTGTGTAACAAAGTACTTTTAAAATCTGTTTTAAACTTCTGCTTTTAGTCTCATCTGATGCCTTTGCTGTTTTGAGTGTAACAGTTTTCTGTTCACCTTATCTACCACATTCATGATTTTACAGAGTGGTGAGCGAGGGAAAATAACACAAAGTAAATTTAAAAAAATGCCCCACGTTGCTATTTAGACATAGATTTCAAACATAAATTAATAGCTTGGGAGAAGAATTATGTCATTTGGGTAATAAGTGCAACTCAATGTAATGAACCCGTATATTAAGCTGTAAGTTACACTTTGGAGTTTCTTTCTTTTTCATCAAAATAGAACAATAGGCATAATAATCTTGTACAGTGCATAACCTGCCCTGGTGTTAAATAACCAGAAACACCCAGAAGGAAAACCTCAATTCTTTTAAATTGTTGTAACTTCACTGCCTTTGCTAAAATAATGGCAATTTCCAATACAGGTTTGTTTTTAGGAAAAAAAAATGGGAAAAGTTTAAGGCACAAAGCCCACCATAGTCCTGTGAATCTCAAAGCATTTTCTCACAGACTCAGGAGTTTTCTAATTTCTTTAAAAATGATTAGAATAAAACACAAATTTTACTTCACCCTCTCAAAAATGAAAAATTTTTAACGTGTGTGACTGTATAAAAATGCTAAGATCTCCGTATTTTTCATAACAAATTCCTATAGATACAGAGTATCTGTGGATTTTGATTTGCTTATAGGTTCCTTATTTCTTTGGATAATCCTATGCTTTCACCATTCTCCTCTCTGATTTAACAACAGGCTTATGTGTCTCTCCTCTGTTGTGCAGGACAGGTGGGTGTCAAGAGCTGTGGTAAAAATCTGAATGCCACATTTAGGGCCTCTGTTTATATTATTTTTCATTATTTTTAGATTGTACTTAGTAAATATCCTTATGAGCTTCTAGTAGTCTGCTAGTACATAATCTTAATATTTATGTGTTAAATCTCTGTATATGTATTGCAGTTCAGGAATATGACTGCTTTCTTAGATATCTCTGACCTCTCAGATTATAATAAAACTTGGTGAGGGAAGGGAATTGTGTCAGCTGTGGGAAACAACCAGGGACATGCAAGTAACTAAAATACCTAAAAGTACGTGAAACACATTTGTCTACTACCAAAATGAAGTGAGACACAAAAGGTAGCAAACACCTCACTTGGAGAAAGTATGTGTAAGTCCTGAGCTTACCCGTTACTCAAACGATGAAACCGTCATTTCCTATAGGAATTTTGACCTGACATTTGTTATTCCATATAATGTGCACTGGTAACTGGCAAGGTGTTTATTCTTCCATTTTAAATTCCAAGAATCAACAAATGTAGCCACATATCTTACACCATCTTATTGCATAAATAGGGGGAAGAGTCCTTTAATCTTCTAAATCACAAAGCTGGTGGATCTGTATTAATTTAGAGAAGTTGAGGATCTGTCTTATGATGATCCTATTCTGGCAAGAAAGTCATCCTATATCTACAGTCCAGTTAACTTTGGAAAGCTTCAGTAGGTATTTATCTTAATCTGCTGAAAGCAACAACAATATACCAAAGCACCTCTACCCTGTAGTACTCTACTTTTCTATAAAACAACCCAAGAGTTATGAAAATTTGTTTACACTAAAATCATCAACATTTTGCTGTCCAAAATACTCTGGTGATTCACGTCTACTTTTCCAGAAAAGACAGTATAAAAAAAAATTATAATGAAATGTTAGCATTTAAAAACACTGAAATAATTTTCAAGGATGTGTAAAACAAATAACTTCAAGGAAAGCAGAAGAGTTGCAGGAGATATGCACTGTAATGAACATACAACAGCAACCACCTAAATTTTACTATATGCACAAATTAAATGACAAAACACACGTTAGAACAGTTGCTACCTGCATCATCTGAAGGACATACATTTCCGTTGTTAGAAGCTCTAGGAGGTATTTTATGGAACATTGTACCTGTTTACAACAATGTAGGGCAGAGACAGAAAAATCCCCAGTCCAGGAGGAAAATGAGGAGATGAGATGGAATTATCAGAGGTAACACCTGACTGAGAACTGGGCTTAATCTTTCAATTTTAACTAATAGTTCTGCAAAATCTTTGGTGGTCTCACTTTTTTTAGGACTAGACATTTTCAAATAATGGGAAGAAAATTCTTCAAAATTTCTTTAATTGCCTCTTGTGAAAAAAACTGGCATTGTTCATGAATATGATTTGCCAAATGTAGGCAGAAAATTTGGTTTATGTGTACATTGAGAGGTGTCTCCAGTAACCCTGCTGCACTGGTTCTTCCCTTAAGAGGAGCACATTATCTTCTCAGGTTGTGATACTAATGTTTTAATACCTCACGGCTTCTTGGAAGTTTCCTAGGTATATGGTGAGCCTAGCTTGTCATTATTTGGGATGCAAAATCTGATAGGATCATAGCACACAGGAGAATTTACTTCTTTTAAAAATACATGCTGGTTACCTCCTTCATCTGTCAGGGTTTTGCAAAGGGGCAGTCTGCCAACATTTGACATATTCCAGATGGATATAGAGAGCGGCAGTGTGGGTCAGTGGTGCCTTGTTCTGTGGTTAGACCTCAACGCAGGAGGATAGAAAACAATGGGGGAAAAAGTAGAATATTTCAGGCAAAGTGTCCTAGTTTCAGAAAGGGCCACGGGGTTTTTGTACATTTACAAGCACTTTCTCACATTACGAGCTAGCTGACAGGTATCTACTGAAGCCCTTGTCAGTCAATCTCTCTGTGTACTTCTCCCTGGTGTTCTGTTAAAGCCAAATAAAATCTATTTGCCTCTGCTTTCTCTCTTGTTGATGTACATAAAGTTACCAGCTTCTTGCAGGTGTCTGCTTCTTGCATTTGTAATGACAGTTTAACAAAAAAGTCAACCAAACCTGAGGCCACAGAAAAGCTTTCACAAGAGAGGTCAAAAGGGTTTCCTCTTCTGCTAAAGGTCTGCTACATTATTAGCAGTGCCGTGCCAGAGATATTTACCTGTTGGTCACTTTTCAATTGATTCAACATGTGGCTACATGGAGGTTGGAGTTTTGAGATTAAAATCACTTCAAGTTAAAATCTTGGGATAATTCTGGGAAAAAATGACTTCTTGTCCTGCCTTGGCTCCCTTGAGACTTTTCTCTCTGTTTATAACTTTAGCCTCAATTAAAAGAAAACAAGCAAACAACAAATAGAGAAAAACAATCCTGAACAATTAGGGCTTTGACATCTAAAAAGACCAATGTTGGATGAGGTCATTCCATCACAGCCCATAAAGCTATCTCTTCCTCCCTTTGTAATACATATGTTCCAGTCCAAGTTCCTCCTTAGTCTTTTTGTGGCTAAAGTGAACTAAATATCTCAAGCAAAATATGTGTCTGATTTATTGGTTGTCTGGGAGAATTAATGCTACAAATGCAATAATGTCTAATTTCTATTCAAAAGGAAAAACAAACCCCAAAAGCATAGACTTCCCCATAAAAGAATTAAGGCACTGATTCACAGTTTATAAAGCCAGAGGGGAGCAGCCTGCATGTCTATCCTGAACTTCAGGATAGCACATGCCAGACAGTTTCTTCCCTGAACCACTTCCTTTTGGAACAAAGGTGCATCTTTAAGAGAAACAGTCAATCTTAATTTTCAAATTGCCAATGATAGAGAACCTTGCGTAATCACTAGATCAGTTCTTTTGATAATTAACTGTCCTCTGGTAAAAACATATGTGCCTTATTCCTGGTCTGAAATTGACATGTTTTCATTTCCAGCCACTGGATTCTGAGTTGCCTTTCTCCAAGAGATTAAAAAAAGAGAAAAATCTCTAATTAGAACATTCATATTTTCAACCTTCTCAAGAAGTCTTTTGAGTCTTTTGCTCTGGTGTAAGCTTCTCAGATTTTTAACTACCCTCTTGATTCCTCAGTGAGACTTTTCCTACAATTCACTCTCCAACTGGCAATATAGACACCACTGAATGTAGCAGTTATGGCCACATCATCATCAAATAACATACAGGTATTCATTTTTCTTCTGTCTATTCAACTATGGAAATATTTCTGGAGGCCCTCAGGGAATTCCTATTTGACTGCATACTCATTGTGCTCCCTCAAACCCCCCAGAGCTGTTGACTATATGCAATATACAATCAAGTTATAAATTCTGTGGGAATGACTTCTTTTTTCCAAACAAATGCCTTTACTTCCTAATGTGTTGCTTGCATCTGTTTTACCAGGCAATCTGGTTTGCATCACTCTTTTATCTTCTTCCTTTTTTTTTTTTCCACTTCATATTCTTTTTGTCATAACCAGTCTTGCCTTTGTCAGTGGTAACTGCATATTTTTATCCTGGTCATTTATGATAATATTTTAAATAGCTTAATTCTGAAAACTGACCCATGCAGAGCCCCACATAAACCACACTTATTTAGTAGAAATTCCAGATTGATAGTATTATCTTCCCTTTTATCAACTGATTTTTAAAACATTTATCTTATACCACATTAATTTTTATTTACTATTTTCTGGGTGGAAATACATAGTAACACAAGTTAAAAGTCCATACTGAAGGTTATTTTATGGACATATACTATGAGCACTACATTTAGAACCTGAGCTCCCCAATACCTCAAGCTACTTGGGCAAGATCAGTTTTACATAAATCCACTTTGAAGATATTAATTGTTGACTGCAGAAGCACTGCTTTAGCCTCCACTATTTTGCCTGCCAGTTTCAGACAGGCATCTGATTATTTCAGTCATCCAACTTTCCCTTTATAAGCAGTGTTGTCGGAAAGCTTTTACACAGATACATACATATTCTACGTTTTAATGACTGCCAGAGTTTACAGCCCTGTACTTGAAATCCAAAATTCTCCCTTTCATCTTTAAGGCTCTTTACTGTGGTCACTTGGCCAAGGAGGGTTTTTTGCATTATTTCCATCTTTTGTGCAGAGCATAAGGCTTCAGCAATCCAGAACATCTGCACTGGTGTTAAACTAACAGCATTTTCAGGGAATACGGTGACCAGATAGAAAACCATTCCTCTGCTAGTATATCTGAAGTGCATTTCATGTCCATGAATAAATGGGGAGGTAAAATTGCAAAAGCAGAGGCAAGAAAATAATGAAATGAGTAGAAATATGAGAAGACAGCATCCCACACAGTGTTCAAGTGCATTTTTAGCACGTCTCCTTTTCTCAGATGTGCAAAGGCAAGGGAGATAGATAGTACCAATAACTTTGTAAATGAACAAAGATCTTCATTTTGATTAAGTGGTGTAACTTGTGTTTGTTCTACCATTGATATGGGATCATTAAACACTGAGCTACAGGCACTGCTTTTGTGCCATGTCTTGTACCTCCAACATATAAGCTTTGTCCTTAAGAGAAAAAAATATATATATCCATTGCAGCCAAGAATTTTAACAGAACTGGCTAAGGAGTTCTCTGAGAACTGACACAGATTTTAAATAAATCTTGGATTCCTGAGGATGTTCTGCAAACTGGAGGGAAAAAAAAAAAAAGAAGAAGAAGAAGAAGAATTAAAAAAAGGCCAATCTCATGCCAAAAATTATAAATGACCAAGAGGAAGCTTCAGGAAACAATAATACCCTAGAAACTTGGCTTAGAAGGCCAGGCTTTGGGCAGGTGGAGAGGAAAGATTGTAAAAGATCCATGTAGAGAGAGATAAGAAGATGTACATTTCCCAGTGCTATAACTAACATTTCCCTGTAGTATTTTCTCTTCTCTTCTTTTTGACTGAAATGCGTAAGATATCCTTAGCTAATCGTTTCTGGAAGAAGTGGGAGACTCAGAGTTCAACATATGGATAAACCCTTTGGTTCTAACAGTCTACTTTTCATGTGCATGTTTGAAGCTGCCAGACACATGCTTCCTTCATATCGAAAGGATTTTTTTCTGACCACCAGTCTTCCTTTTCTTTTTCTTCCCTAGAGACTGGCTGTGGAGGGAATGCTTCATTACAGAGTGTTGAGGTTTTTGTTGTCTCACACTTTTTTATTTACTCCAATCTGCTGCATAAAACAATGTCTCTTATTCAACTAGCCCTGGATAATATTTACCAGATATCAAATATCATAGTTAATTTAATGTGAGACTTTAATCTTAAACCACTAGCTTTGACCTTGTTTTGGTGGAACTGTAACAGGCATTAGTCACGGTGCAGGAGTGGATATTTTTGGAAGCCACAAGAAAAACATCAGTTTTCAAGTTACACAATGCATGGCTTTTCTGAAATGTTTTTTATGCTTTTGTTCTAAAAAGATTCTATTTTTGTGCTCCATAACTGAAGAACATCTGAACTTTGACACTTGAAACTTCCCAGGTGTTTACTTCATGCTGTTCTCACATTGCAAATAAACAAGTTAAATTATGGAAGCATAATCCATTCAACACACTTCTGTGCACATTTAAGAAGAAAAGAGAAGACTCTAGATTCAAAGGGCTAGTATGCACCTCCATGTTATCAATGACAATTCGTTCCAGTGTTCAAACCTTGCTCATGGAGAACAAAAAAGTCGTGAATATACATTATAAAATCAGCATAGTTCAGGATTTTTTTTTGCTATTGCTACCATTTGGTTGATGTAGGCCCCACTGCTGTTCTAAGCAGACTGCGACACTTCTTGGCACAGAATTTCAGACTGGTTAATGGAAAGCTGGTAGCTAATAGGTCTCATGGATCTAATTATGAATCATATAGTTGGTTTTGTTCTGAAATTTCTCTCTAGCATGACTAAATAGTGGGGAAATTCAGGCATTAATAGTTTGAATCAAAAAGGATTTTGATTACTTTAGTGTTTGCATGACAATTTTCGATAAATATACAGCTATTTGCATAATTATTTGAATACAATGACCTGTATGTTTCAATTTTTTTTTTCATCTGCAATAGCAGCAGATAGGCAAAATATGATTAATAGATAAACAGCAACCCAAGGGAAAACTTTTCCTGTCTTTGGTTGGAAAATTAGCTTATGTTTAAAAAACAAACAAACAAAGTACACTCCCATTAGCAGTTTTAATTTATTGTTATACCACTGAGAATAAAATACTTTTTTTGGCACATTGTTTTAAACAACTAGCCTGGCATCATGGTAGTTATGCACTAAGCAGTGCCCAAGACAGAAATATCTACATTGATTTACACAGAATTTGATGTCCTTTCTTCAGAAGCTTCATTCTTCCAACCCTTTCTCAGAAGAACTCCTGCCCACAACAGAGAAAACCTGGTTTCAGACCCTGTTGTCCTCAGAGTGGTTGTTCTCCTGTGAGGAACATCTGGATGTGACAGCGCAGATGCTGGAAGCTTCCTGGGTGGTGGAATGTGGCCATGATGTTGTAGGGAATTTGAGGCAGAAACTGAATTTGCTGAAAATCTGCCAGAAATTGCCTACATGAAGATTATAACTACTTGAAAAAAGAGATGTGGAAATGGCAGGTGTGTAGAAATCTGGTGTTTCTCTTTGTAATTTGCAAAGCAGCACCTGGAGGCCATCTGACAACATGAAAAAGATCCTTAGATCTGGCTTGCCAGAAAAGGAGGCAGAAACCAGCAACCTGATTTATGTATGCTGCTCCAAAAGTAATGCCTCCTATTTATTTCCATGGAAACTACAACAGGTACAAAGACAACAATAACACTACTTGATAAAGAAAATTCTCAGCTACAAAACACTCTTTTCCAACATTGTCATCACCGTCAGCTATGGATTTTCACCAGCCGTGAACAAGAGCCACCATGTTGTGCTCGTAAAAATCTGCACCAGTGGAGGTGAGCCACTGTCGATGTCACCACCGCTGAAACACACCACCCACCACCTCACTGTGCTCACATCCACTGTTCGGTCTCCATAGATATTTAGGAAGTGTTGATGAATGTCAGTGGGTGCCTTTTTTTCCACATGGAGGAATTTAACTACACACCTTTGCTTCCTACACACTTCCATGTCAGATGCCATATTGTCAGACTGCCTCTCTGCTGCCATCTTGTCACATGGCGACAAAATATAAAGGGGTATTGGTGGGAAGGTTCAACCTCTACTGCTGTACCACCAACATCTACCTCTGATGTTGTGGGCCAACAAAAAACAGGATGCATTACCTTCGGAACAACTCTTGTATGTGGGGTCTAGCAGGTGCTGGCACCAGTAAAAAGACTGGAAATTTCAAATAAATAAGGTGAGCTGGGAAGGCGTCCTCAGAACACATGTAAAAAATTTCATTATCATTAGAGTTGGAAGCCAAGCACAGCTTTTCATTTTCAACTCCCTGCAAGATTGATTTGACCTGTATTTAGTGAGGGACTTCAGCCTTTTGTAGCCACCTGGAGCAGGGGACAGGCAAAGGCCAAGGCATTTCCCTGTCCAGGTGGCCCTCATAAATATCTCAGTGGAATTTATTTTCTTTCATTTACTTTGGCATTGCTTGGGCACTCCTTGATTAAGGAGTGGTGTGTAGGAACTGACATGCCCAGAGATAGACAGCCACATCTGCTAACCATTTGGATTAATTATTACACCTGTACCATAAAACACATGTTAATAAAAGGCTGGTGAACAGGTTCGAGTTGCAGTTTTAAAGAGGGCCCAAAGAAAGCAAAATGCTAGCCATATACAAGAAGAAGCAAAACCTTTTGCTGATAAGATGCTGTAGGCTCCAACCACATACAAGGAAGAGACAATGTTAGATACGTCAAATATATATATATCACACAAGCAAACAAAATAGGAACGCGTGTATCCTGGCAAACCATGCCTTTGTAGACTATTGGCTAGAAGGTGAACAACAGTACACATTCTTTCTTTCCTTCTTTCTTTTCTGTTAGATGTAAAAGGAAAAAAATCATTAATCACTCTGCAGGATACAGCACTTAAATGGGTAAAGTTGCTGAAGGGGTCTGGTTAGAATCAGCCGATTTTTCATTTCCTTTCAGTGGGGACAGTGTGGTGCTCTGGAATCTCTGGAGACCAGGAGCATGAATGCAGGTATTGAATTTTCAGGAGGAGACAATTAAGGCCAAACGTGAGATACAATCATATTTAAATTAATTCAGGTACTTCAACTGAAGACCTAAACCCTCTGCCTTCTTTAAGATGCATATCTGGGAGGGCTTTACTGGGCTGGCATTAATCATTTATCATTCTAGGCTTGTATCAGTTGTGATGAAACGCAGTTGAGCTCTGTATTTATTATTTATTTTATTGAACTGCCTATGGAAAAACATTTTGCTGAACAAACTCTTAAAATAGCCTTTGCTATTCGTGAAGGCCTCCTTAGAACACATGTAAAAAATTTTCTTATCATGAGGAAGCCGAGCACAGCTTTTCATTTTCAACTCCCTGCAAGGAGTGCTCACAGTTCTTCATTCTGACATACCCTGTTGTTGAAATAGTGTGAATGTAGGCCCTGAGCCTCATGCCGATTCTGTTTATTGTTAGATAACTTCTGACCACAACAAGCTTACATCATGATTTGTAGATGGGCTGAAAAGGAATAGTTATAACAGGACAACGTTGAAGGCAACTGTAGACCTCACTTTGGATTACATCTGTAGTTGACCTTTATCTGTTATTTTTGGAGGCTTCTCTGGCATATTAGTACTCAACACTGCAAATATCACCAAGGAGGAGGTGCATCATGCTGCTCTGATGACCAGCACTACTAGACAACAACATATTGTTAATGAAATCTTTCCAAAACAAGAAAGAAAATATACCTGTCCTTCAAGCCTCCACAAACCCAACACTTCAATGCATTTGGTCCTGACCTTTACATTTAGAAGTCATATGATCCAGGACAAAGCTGATGTTTCTACTCTGCCACCAAACCCTGCAAAAGCTGTGGGTTCAGCTACAGAGCTACTGCATGCTTGGTGGATTGACCATGATTACAAATACTACTGCCAAGTAAGGCTTTCCATTCACTGATCCATTTTTAGCCTGTGTCTTCCTGAGAGGATGTACTCACAAACAGTATGGCTGCTGGGTTACTTGTAATCATTTAATTTTAGACCTCATTATTTTATGTTTGAGATAGCAAAGATTTCTGCATCAGATACACCACCTTACCACTACCAGGCTGAATACGAACCCAAAAGTTTGGCAAAAGATGGGCAGATTAGCCAGGCAGAAGAAGCTTTCCACCAAGGACAATCAGCTTCACAAGGAAGCTGAGGCTTTCACATCATCACAGCTCCTGCTCCAGACTCTGCTGAATGGGCTGCAGTCAAGGGCAATTTATAAGACATGGTAAGTCTAGCTATGGGATGGACCAGCTAAAGCAGTTTGCCCAACCTTAAAGTGAAGACTATACTTTCAAGGAGATTTTTCATGAATCGGGACCAAAAAAAAAGATGAAGTTAAATGTCTGTCTCTTCTGCCTAAAGAAATATTTGTATGGAAATGGACAGCCTCCAAGGAATGGGGTTATGGCAGTATGGAAGATACAGTAATACAATTTTAAGAGATAGCCCATGGTAAATCTGAGAAAGTTACTGATATTTATACATATGCTTTACTGTTTGAAAGTTACTTTCTCCTTCAACCCCAGTCTAAGACTTTGTACTCTCCACCTGCACATGTTCTGTTTGTTCTGTGGACAGCAGAGAAATGCAAAGAATTTCCAAAAATAAGGTTGTAGTTAATGTCAGGTCATATGTACTAAAGCCCTAACAGAGGATAGCACTGCTTTTTTATTATTACCATTTTTTAATGGTCTGATTTTTCCCAGTTGATACCAGTGCATGCAGAGGTTTTAGCAGATGGGAAAAAAAGGAAAAAGAAGAAGAATGTTTCTATATACTTCTGCTGTAATCCAGAAAATAATGGCTTGCAGCAAACTGACACTACATTAAACGTACCCTTCTAGTACATGAAAAATTTCTGAGTCTGATTTTGGTTACTTCAGTTGATGTTTTTTTGTTTTGTTTTGTTTTGCTTTTTGTTTTCAATTCCTCTTGTGTTTAGTGCAGGTTAAAGCTTCCTGAAGATGACTAACCCAGAGTAATATGTAAATGCACATGACAGAATAACTCTCTTGCTGGCTCAAAGATATACGTATGCTTAAACACTTCGGAGAATTGGAGCTAAAATTAGCATTTCATTTTCTTTATTTTCAAACTGTATTTTTTCAGCCTTCTTTGTATTACCACTGTATTATTCAAGAACATTTTTGTGGTTACTCTGATCATTATAGTGCTGTCTATGTTACAGATGCCAGCTTTAGCATAGTTGTAGTATTTGAATTGCAGTGCACTGAAACTACTGGTACATCAACCACATCCATTCCTCTGAACTGCAATCATCTCTGGAATGTATTAATTGCAAGTTATTGTTTAGATTTACTATCCAGCTCCACCTTCTGGTAAACCTGTATTAAATCTAACTTGTTAAGTTTCTTTTGACTTACAGTCAGTGAAAGGAAATTCTTTCCTTTGTATCTATAGTACTGCTCCACATTTAAGAATGATCTTACTGACTAGTATTAACCATGCCAACCACTGAATTTGTACTCTATTGTTTCTTTCAGGGACACGTGGAATATTTTAAATTGCCCAGAGAGGTTGTGGATGCCCCGTCCCTGGAGGCATTCAAGGCCAGGCTGGATGTGGCTCTGTGCATCCTGGTCTAGTGGTTGGCAACCCTACACACAGCAGGGGGGTTGAAACTAGATCCTTTTCAACCCAGGCCATTCTATGATTCTATGAATAAAAGAAGCACTTGTAGAGTGAGCAGTAAAGGAGATCATCTGCATAATCAAGTCACTGAATTTATGATTCTTGACATTTCTTAATGAATATTTCCTGGGCTCCAAAATTATGGAATAGCTTTCTCAGACTCATACTGCCACAGTTATTTTAATCTTAACTGTTCTTCAACAAGAATGTGCAAATGTATCTAATGAGGTACTTTCAGTGTCTCTTGGAGATTGTGCTGCTCCACAGGACAAGCTGTACATCCTCCATTCATTCTTACACAGGTTCTTAACAAAGGTAAGTATTTACACACAACTGTGCACTGAGTTCACTTAAAAACTGTTCATTCTTTTATGTAATCAGACTGTTAGCTGTCAAATATAGAGGACACCCAATACTACTGACTTATGAAGCACCTAGGAGAGCTACATTCTTGTTTCAGAGTGAGCTTGGGGACACCATAAATTTCAAAAGTAAACATTTGCCTAACCCCTTTTATTTAAGCTCTTGTCTCTGTGAGTTTTTATGCATACTCCTCACTGTGATCTTACAGTTTTCTTTCGCATTCTTCTCTTTTGTACTTATTTATATATGGTTAAATCTCATTTCATTACACAGACTCAAGAGCTACTCAGCAATCACCTGTAATGCTGACTTTCGTGCCCATTCCCTGACATAGTTTGCTCAGGCCAAGTAAACCCATATGGACAAATCCAAGGCATTGTCTCAGGGACAGTGCAGGCCAGTGAGTATTTCCCATAGCCATAGTGGACAACTGTAGGTATGCCACTCTCTCTCACTGCTCCAAATGAGTTCATTTTGTTTTTTGGCATAGATATATTCTATAACTCTCATTTCCTATTCCTGAGAACACAGAAGACCAGTGTAAACTGGCCCACCAAGTGGCTGTGCAGGAAATGCACCAGGAAGCACAGCCCATCTTGTGAAAACCATGACTGAAATGATGCAACTCTTTTCCAACTACTCCCTACAAGGATACCACCTTTCTGCCTGACTGCTGCTTACAAAGCACTAAGAATGAGTTCTTTTTTATGCCGTTGTGCAGATAGCATATTTTCCAATGTGCAGTATGCTGAGAAAAGTGTGTATTTTCTTTAATTTCTCTTGAATCAAGTCCTTAGTTTCTTTCTGTGTTTCTACTCAACCAGCATTCAGCCGTACTATAGCAACTGGGACTTTACTTGAGTAAGAACTTAGCATCTGTCCTCTTACTGAAGGAAAACATCTTGTTGTTTCTTGCTTATGTTACCGTAGGGCATGAGATGCCTCATCTTAAACCAAAGTCCCACAGGTCTAAGGACAAAAGAAAACAGAGTTCTGCTCCTCAAAGTCATTATAGGACAAAAGACAATAGGCAGGCAGCTACAGTTGGATGAATGAGCACACAGACACAGAGAGACAACACTGGTCAGTGTGATGGGCTGCAACCTAATCATTGTCACTGTAGGCAACACTGAAAGGAAAACAATTGGAAAGAGAACAGAGCCAAGAAAGGCATTTTATTTGCAGAGGAATTTGCATCTCAGCACTTGGTGACAGTCCAGCCAGAACAAAACCCGGAAATGTTGCAACGTTTGTTGAGAGGGGACGAAACACCCGTCGGGGATGCTTTCCTTGTCAGCTGTCCCCACATGGGACTTGCACAATCCTCCGGTCGCAGCAAACCAGCACATGCCAGCAACCGCAAAAACACTTCCGTCACAATTTTTCCAGCCAGCGAAGCCTGAAAGAGGCTGGTGGAACAGTGTATGTGCATGTTTACGGGGAACTCCTCCAGGAATGAGGGGAAGAAAAGGAGAAAGCATGGCCTCTAGGTCTGAAAATTTAGCAAGCAGGTGCTACTGTATGGTACCACTGGCACACCAAAGCCCCAGTATCTTCAAAGTGAATGAGAGATGATAGATAATATGAGAATTTACTGCAGACTGCGCTTTGCATTTAATGCAGGAGGTACAGAAGAATCAGAAGAAGGTTACAAACAGAAGGTTGCAACCACAGAGGAAGACTACAAACACAAAATGCAAACTGAAAGAACTTGGAAGAGAGATTTAGCTGTGCACATGGAAGCTTATATCCCAGTCATGACTTGCAAGCTGAGAATATGGTCTGGATTTGAGTCAGAGAGTCTGACCATGTAAACTGGGAGTAACAAGCAGAATAGTGATGCTGTCCACAAGAACTGAGAAAATCAGCTTTTATCAACCTGAGCTTAAACTATTGATTAGCTGTACATAAAGAAACATAGTTACGACAACTGAAATTTTAATTTGGAAGAGAAAGGGATTCATATTTAGAACTGCCAATATGGAGTAGTCTGTGTGGGGACAGTAGATGGATTTGTACCTGTGCCTAACTAGTGGTTTGAGAGAATTTACATTGAAAGAGGTGTCAGAAAGGATCAAGCTCATAAGAAAACTTAAGTCTGACTGGGTTCTGGCCAGAGGAAAAAAAAAGTTACCTTTGAATTCAGTCATCTGCAGGATATCTTCGTCCTAGAGCATTAAAAATATCACAGAAGAATGGTTGGCCACTACCACCAGTCTGAAATGGCTGGGACACTTCCTCTCCTCTGAAACCTCCTCTTTCCCTTGGGTGAAAGGAGGCAGAACAAAAACACTCTGACAGATGATAAAAGGGAGACTGCTTGGCTACAGTTTCTCCTTAACATTTGCTGTTGTTCACAGTCCTTTCCTCTGAGATGTCTGTCCTCCTTTTTAAATGTCAGTCCTGGCAAGTGGTATTAAGAAGCTCCATGCCCTAGCATAGATAGGCAGTGTTGTGTCAGATGTGCAGATATATCAGTAAGTCAGCGTCAAATCTCTGCTAGTGACTGACAGATGTTTACCTGAGAAAATGAGGAGATGATCACAGTTTTTTTTTCTTCTTTTTTTCCTTTCATTATCAACCAAATGAGACATTCCCTGCAAAGATACTGCTTTCAGTCTTACTTGAACCTATGTGACTTTGGAGGTCAGTAGGAGAGCTGACCCAGATTTTTATTCTTGTTGACAGTTCAGCACCTCATTTGGCTTTTTAATGACAGTAGTTACCACTACAAAAAGTACTTCATCTTGCTTTTCCTTGCCAGTTGGCTTCATATGTCTTACACTCTGTGTGAAGACCCATTATATTTAATCATTTTTAACTCTTTTCTTCAAGCTTAAATGGAAGTTTCCATGCCTCTAAAGAGTAATGGGATACAAAAGTTATATCTGCGATTTAAAAAGCACACTCATAGTCTGTCGCAGTATTTTAAATTTCTTTGTGTTAGATACTCTGTTCAAAACTGTACGTGCTAGACCTCTTAGTGGTTAGGGAAAACAGTGGGGAGTTACTAGTCTGGAGCCAGAGTGTGTCTGATTTCTGCTGGAAGCTGGAATATCCAAAGCAGGATTTGGAGGAGCCAGAAGTCCTTCAGAATAACTTTTCTGTTTTGTAAAATAAACAAAGGAGGATTCAAATGAAAGCAATGCTGGGAAGGATTCCCATAGGAACACACGGCATATACTTGAGGAGTCCTGGGCCTCCTTTCTACTTTGATTTATATCAGCAGCATAAACGCTCTTGATTATTTACCAGCTGCCAAGTACCAGCAGAATCTACAGGAATACTAAAATTCAGTAATCCACAGCATGGATGTTTCTCAGTTACCTTGTAGTTTCCCCATCTCTGCGCCCTCATATAACAGTGCCCATGCACATAATCTGGCTGATTTCTTCCAAAGGAACAATAAAGTTCAGTATAACATCCTGCCTCCTGTCACTCTCCTTTCCTTCAACAGCAGATTCTGTCATAGCCAAGTCATGGTCCCTGTTGAGTAGAGAGTCACACCAAGGCCATACACCACTGGTAGTTTTTTATCTTGTACAAGGACAAAAGGTACTCGTACAACATATCTCCACAGTCGGGGGGTGCTCTACCAAATTAACTGTTCTGATATAATTAAATCAGAGCCAACTGCAAACTCACATGTCCCTAGAAATCCTAGCCATACATAGGGAGTTGCCTATTTCTTTAATTTTTCAAACAACTTCAGAGTGAGGCCTTGCCTCCGCTTCCATTTCTACCTTGACATCCATCATAAATTACCAGCTTAGACGAGCAAGGCAGTCAACATGCAGTAATTGCTGCTATTCAGGGTATTTTGCTGGTTACAGAGCAGACCTGGTTCAGCACCAACAGCCACCCCTGTTCTCTCCTTCAACCCCTCCACCTGCATGCTATAACCACGACAAGCAATTAGGAACAGCTGGACTAACTTTGTACATAAAATCATAGAATCATCATAGAATCACAGAATCATAGAATATCTCCAGTTGGAAGAGACCCACAACAATCGAGTCCAACTCCTGGCTCCACAGAGCACCACCCAAAATCCGAACCCTATGTCTGAGAGTGATGTCCAAACACTCCTTGAACTTGGGCAGCTTGGGGCAGTGCCCACTGCCCTGGGCAGCCTGTTCCATGCCCACTGCCTTCTGGTGCAGAACCTGTCCCTAACCCCTAGCTGCCCCCCACACCGCCCCGACACAGCTCCAGGCCGTTCCCTCAGGCCCTGTCGCTGTCAGAGAGAGCAGAGCTCAGCGCTGCCCCTCTGCTCCCTGTGAGGAGCTGCAGCTGCCATGAGGCCTCCCGTCAGCTCCTCTGCTCCAGGATGAACACACCACGGGACATCAGCCTCTTCTCAAACACCTTGCCCTCCATACCCTTCACCATCTTTGTAGCCATCCTTTGTTCATCTTGGATGTTAGCAAGACTCTCTTCTGCACTGGAATTTCCAAATGATCTCTTAACAGAGCAAAAGTCCCATCTTTTCCACTTGGAAGGTACACTATACAATGCCACAATGTGTACTCTCATGTGTACAATTTAAGGAAAGAAATCATAAAGGAACACATTTCAAAAAAAAAGAGGACATTTTTTTCTACGTATATGTTACTTCCTACACCACTCTGCCATCTGACCAGCACAGCAGTGGGAAGATGTTTATGCTGTGAAATAGGAAGCAGACCCCACAAACATTCCCTGTCTGCTGTGGCTTAGACTTAGCTGCTGCCTGCAGTAGTACCATCCACCTGCTGTTGACTGTTTAGAAGGACATAAGGTGCCCTTACCAACAGCCATTAAACACTTTCTCTGTCTTGTGCCCATCCTTGTGCACAATGGTTCGTCATAGGAGCACTGATAACTAGGCAGCTTCCTTTCCAACAAACAGCAGTGGTGCCTTGTATGCTCCTCCTTTCATACGTCTCTTTAAGCGTCTCTAATATGATAATTTAATGAGAAGCCACAGGAAAAGTATTTTTTATCTATCACCAGGGAAAACACCCATCTATTTTATTTTCACTGTGGCACTGGCTGCTTTCATTACCTGTGATATTAATATAGATGGCTGATGACCATATCTAAGCCACACACTTGTGCTTACTAAAACTGCACACTCATTATTTTTTTAAATCAAATTCGTATAAATGAAGGCAAAGAATAGAGGGAGAAAATTTAGAAGCTGCTATGTCAAAGTCATCATTGCCTGCCATGCCTGGGGATTTCATGGGAAGGATTTCTAGAGACAAACTGTCCAGGAACAAGAAACATGGTGGTACTTCGTCTCTGATACTTCCACACTAAGGATATGGAGAAATGACTCCAGCCTCACATCTCTCATTGGTCTCAGAGGTCCTCCACTCAAAGACATCAGCTGACAGTTTGTTATGTTTTCTTACCATAGAACATTGTTTTTCCCTATGATAAGGCACCAGAGCATCCTACAGCTGCAGTACAACTCCAATTTTTTAACATGTTACCTCTCACAATACCTGTTGTTATTATTGTCATCACAGCCAGCTCAACAGTCTTCAGTTTTGCAACACTGACAATGTTGGAGCTATCACCTGTGGCATTTTGGTACCTGCAGTTACTTTTCATCTATTTCATACCACCTGCACCACACAGAACAGGCCCTGAAGGCCCAGACACTAGTGTGGACCACTTGCAGACCTTTACCAGTGGCAAGCTGGATTACCTGGCCACTTCTTTTCACAGCCTGAGATTTAAAAAAAAAAAAAAAAAAAAAGGTTCAGTGCAAATATAAACAAAACACATGAAGGAGAAATGCAGCTTTCACTGTCTCTTAATGATCACAGGAAAACACTGGAGGATGAAGAGTGCTTGCCACCAGCCTATCTGTGCTGCCAGCTGCCCAATAGCACCAGTTGGGCCTGGATTTTCCTTGAACCACAAGTCTGCAAGAATCCCAAATTACCCAGAGAAAGAAAAGGCACAAATGAGGTGTTTGTGGTGAGACAGTCTCCACTGAACTGAACACGAAGTGGCGAGGAACTTTCCGTGGGGCTGGTGAAGAAGAGGTGCATGGGGCAACGTCAGGGAGGTTGGGGGGACCGTGGCACAGGATACTACAGGAGCAGAAGAGGTGGCTGAAAGTGGCCCAGCGCTGCAGTCAGGGCTGTGGGAATAGGGAGAGGAGCCATGGAGTAGAGCTGGAGCTGAGCATTGCACCTCTGAGCCCATGAGCAGAACCCAGGGGACAGCCTCATGGCCCCCATGACCTTCCAACAGGAGCTCCGCCAAGCTGAACAAAAACAAAACTTCTCCAGCTAAATACACAGCAACCATACTGGAACAGCTGGAAACAGCTTACTGCGGTCCCGAGGCCCCTCTCAAAAGCCAAGTCAGCACTTTGTGATGGTCTGGGTACCAGAAGTACAGTCAGATTGCGCTGTTGCTTGTTGGAGACGTGGAACAGAGCTGTTTGCTGTCAGGGAATCACTTTTGTTGAAGAGGATTTGGTTCATGGATCTGCGGTGGTTTCACAGAGTTTTTGCTTCAGAGGTAAAACTGGAGGAGATGGCCTGACCCTGCCAAAAGGGCAGAGTTTCTCTGAATGAAGCTTTGGGACGTGACTTTGAAATCACTTGTTGTAAAGTTTATTTTTGCTGTGCACATTTTGGTTCAATATTTTTAGAAGAGGATGTGAAAATGAGATGTTTGATCCATCTGGATCATGCATTTTCCAGACTATTATTTCACAAGAAATATCTATTAATTAAATTCAGACAGAAAAATTGTAAATGATATTCAGTTTTCCACAACTCTCAGTCTGAGCTAAATTCTTGATTTTCTCATTCTGCATCACCAGCACAGTACTGTGGCAAATATGAAATCTTCCTGGGGAATTCTGTTTGTAGTGTCAGAGGTACAGGACTGCCATGTCTTCATAAGGAATGCACCTGACCCTCCCCAAATTTCTGACCTTTCCCTGACAGTCTGCACAGACACTAATGGAACTAATGTCTCCTGTGCCATGTGGGGGAGCTATCTTGTGCATACTGTGCGTGGCAGCATATTCCTAGAGCTGTATATTGCATCTAAATTGGCTAATGCTGAATTCAGCATGGAAATGGAAAGCTGTTTGCAGGAGGCTCATCCCGAGTCCCTACAGCGCATGAGAATTTGAGCTTAGTGCTGAGGGCAGGGTTGTGCTGCCTTGCTGATGGATGCCGCAGAGGACTGCCAGGAAGAGGCTCCAAAACCATTTCCTAAATAGTAGAGATAAAAATTACTGTTAGAGCCTAAATCGGCACTATTTTCCTATATTCTACACAACTCCAAACTGCCTAGGAGCAAGGACATAATTTGCCCTCAGAGTATTATTATAGAAATTTGCGTATGCTGAAATTTTTATACCCACATCACAAGAAGGAAAATCAAAGGGGAAAACTCAGCATGGAGAGTGAGAAAGAACAACATGAAGAAAGAAGAAAAACACCTGAGCGGGCTCAGGGGGACAAGCGGCTGTGAGGCAGCAATGCACGGCCATGTGTGCAGGGTACCGTGCGGCCCCTGGAGAAAACCCCGTCAGAGCAAACAGCATACGTTGTTGTTCATTCCATCTGCTTTTCAGAGTCTAAACAGGAATCAGTCTTAAAATGAAAAATTTTGAATAAAACATCCTCTTTAGGTTTGTCTTTAAACCTTCGTAGTGGTCTTTTCCAGTCTTAAGGATTCGTCTTGAAAGTGCTGTAAACACAACAACAAATCCCTGCGTATAAAAAAATTTCTGTCAGAAATTTGTATTGCTCAGAAATGACCTCCTTAGGAGCAGAACTTTGAAAACACCTTTTCAAAACAATTGATTTCTTTTGAAATTGTTCACAGCACTGAAAAAGTTGCAGGGAAAAATCTCCTCCGACTCAGCGGTCTTTTTAAGAACTCATGAAGTTGCACGTTAGCAGTTTCAGTTTCAATTTTTTCCTTCTGACACCGGCTTTTCTAAATTGACACAGTCTTAAAAAGTCTTCTGAAGAAAAATTAAATGCTAAAAATTGAAATGAAAACACTGACATTCTCAGTGGTATTTGCTCACGGTGATTAAATGAAACAGCAGTACAAATAAAATTGTATTTGGGAAAAATACCGAAGGTCTAAAACCAAACTCAGAAAAACGTTCTACATTCATATGAAGGAGAAATAACTTTGTATTTGGGGCTTTTGTGTGAAATACTCCTGATGTTTTTCTTACAGCTTTAGTCTACACATTCATTTGTGCACCAGAAAAAAAAAACACAAAAAGGTACATTCAGATCTACTCTGTTTTTCTCCAGCGTGAAAGTGGAAATTCTCCTTTCTGATACCTATAGCAGATACGTTTTTTTATTATACAAACAGAAAACATATCTAACCCACACACTCTCTGCACTCTTTAAATTGGGAGGAATTTTAAAACAATGATTGTCCATAATAAAGTTAGGAGTATGTAAGAATTAATTCCCCTTCAGTTTTGTTTTCACATATGCTGAGTGGCAAAGCCGTGCAAGCGGCAGGTCGTATAAAAAAAAAAAAAAGAAGAATATATATCTGCTAGCACATTCTCATTTATATTTTTCTATTTACGCAGTTTCTTGCAGAGTTTTGTGTTTGGCAATTGGATCTAGTTTTAACTTTCACCCTCCTGAAACGATATTTGTCTATGGTCTGTTCCTATTGCTGGTTACCAGGAAGAATTGCTTTTCAGGCAATTTTCTGATCCTATCCTCCTGCTGCAATTTAGTTCTATCCTAGCAGGAGTTTCTGTCTGACAACCCAGGACTGGTCTCTTCCAACAGGAGAAATGTCAGGATACAGTCCCTCCTCCCCTTCATCATTAGTTAGGGGGAAAAATAAAATGGTTTTTAGGGAATACTGCAAGACATATTTGTCCCTTTTATCTTCTTAATCCTGGGCTACCTCATCACATTAAAATCAAGAATGCATGGATTACCATCTCAAGTTTATAAAGAGCCTGATAAACAAAAGAATATTCATCCCTTTGCCTCTTACATTTTTGCCTCCTTTGCTACATTTCACATTTACCACTATCGAGAACTTTCTTTCTTTTTTCCTGATGCTGTTTTCTCTGTCTACAGATTCCACTCTTCTCCATTACCTTTTTCCCATTTTCCCTCTTTCCCTCTATTAGGATGAAAATGTACAAGGACTCTAATCCATGTATCTTTTTTTCTGGGGGGAGTGAGTTGGGAGGAAAGTTCCACGTTCCGTTTTACTGATGTATGGGCTTAAAGAATAGCATTAGCCAGTTGACCTTACTGGTTGTGTAGATGTGCAGTTTATGTCATAAACACTGTTACATCCTGCACCTATTAATTAATTAATAGCAATTATCTTTATCTCGGAAGCTTGCAAAATATTTCCCACAGTGTACAATGATGAGGTTTGTTTCCTGTAGCATACTAGCCTGGGTCTAAGGTATAAGCATGAGCTAACATCTCTAGACTATCTCCTGTGCTGTGATTTATGGAGATCTGTGATAGGAAGGTTGCAGACATCAGGATTCCTTTCGGAGTACTCCTTTGCTCCAAAAATGCTGGGGAAAGTCACACAGCAGATCAGATGCTGGTTCATCTGCAGCCAAGAGCAGAATATTTTGGGCAAGTGTATATCCCACCAGGTCAGCTGCTAATATTTCGCTCTTGCTTTTCAGCGAGGCAGGCAGGCATGAGATACTCTGACTAAGGCCCAACTTGCGCATTCCCACAACAGCTTAATTTGGCTGCATTGCAACATCTGTGTTGTGCTGAGTCCAGTATCTCTCTGTGCTTTTGGGGCCAAACTCATCCATCATCACAGGCAGCAGTTTGGAGCATGGCAACGGCTGCTGCTGGTCTCAACTTTTTGATAAAAAGCAAAGGAAAAAAAAAAAGATTAATTCGTGTTTTAAAAGGTGCCCAACAGCTGAGGCTACCACCCGAAGCAGGAGAAGGACAGAGTTACACTTCCCACACGAGAGGTGCATACCCTTGAAATTTAATAAAAAGAGCAAGTGACACTCCATAATTTTCACTGCAAGCACCGACTGAAAGGTGACATTACACAATAAGAGTAAATCTCCCACTCCGCTTATACCACGCCAGCATCCAGAGACATTTCTGCCATAACTCCAAAACCAAAATAGCAATGGGTGAAATACAACCTGCGTGCTGTTGTCAAAAACAAGCACAAGTATTGTAGTTAATGCTTGGCAGCCGGCCTGGAAGCCAGAGTTCTGCAGAGGGGCCCTGTGGGGGTTTCCCATATACGCTGCATAAATCCCTGCTTCCCTCCTCCGCACCAGCTCAGGCTCACAGTGTGATCAGGAGTGCCCTGAGAGGCATCTCCCAGGCTGGGAAATGCACGTGGCAGCCCAGGATAAAACAAAATCCATACATGCATCGTGCGTGTGCCCGCACAGGGGACTGAGGGCCTGTTTGGTACAGTGTGATGATCTTGATCTGATAATCTTTGAACGATCCTTGAGGCTCTTCCTCACTTGTCTCTCACTCGGCTCTGATAATCGTGGCCTGATTCTTTTGGCTCTCACTGGCCTGGCCAGTTGTGGATCTTCCCTGTGTTGTGGATCTTCCCTGTCGTTCGGTTCCTGACCCGACTGTTCCAAGCCAACCCACAGCACTCTAGGGAACCATCCAGACTTATTTTAAAGGGTCAGAGTGAGGCATGATTTATCTTATCTACTGCCCACGTGTCCCAAAGGCCAAGTATTAAAAATTTTAAAAAGATTTAAAACAGTACCTTATGTTAGGTGTGAATTGTTTAGCTGTCAGATCTTGTTCTATACTGTTGTCTGCTGGACTGAAGATCCCTGTAATATCACATCTCTTCTCCTTGTGAAAGTAATTATAGAACATGATTGAATCGTTTCTTAAGCCCTTTTACAAGTGAAACAAATAGATCCCTTCTAATCTCTCATGGTAAGCATGTTTTCCAGGCCACAGGCCGTCCCGGCAGGAGTCAGGAGTCCAGAACTGGAGTCAGTGGAGCTTCACCAGTCTTTGCTCGCTTGGGATCTGACTCTCCAAATGCTAACATGACTATTTCCACATGAGAATGTGTCCAGGTATACAGCTAGTCTTTTTAGTTGCATGCCTTTTATTCAGGTCACAGAAAGTGTTGGCTGCATGCAATCCCATTAAATACATAAAGTGTATTCATACACGTACTCAAGCATACAACCTATCTGTAAATTCAAAAATAAGCAAAACTCAGAATAGTTATCCAATAGAAAATTCTGACATCTCAACTTCTTATTTTATACCAGCTCAGTAGTTGAAACACTAACATTTTAAAGAAAAGAATTACATTAAAAATAAAAAAGAATGTTGAACATATATGACACAATTTTCAAGTATCTGCATTCGTTTTGCATGTACAAACAGAACTGCCGTCTGGACCCCTACATGTATATACATTGTAAGCAGACAACATATCCTGAGGACATGCTGTCAGTGTACCTGAATATTAGATGGCTGTTCTAAATAGGTGTCTGGTCCAAAAGGCCTCTGCCATCACAGGAGATGAATACTGGGACAGAATGGGTTGCATGCTTTGAAGGTTTCTCTCTACTTGCTATGAAGTGCTTAAATGGTTGATTTAGACTAGAAAGTAAAATTTTGTGTAGCTAAAAGCTATGTTCAGCAAAACAACTTGGTATAAGCACATAAACATTAAGTCATCCTACCACAGATGTACACGAACACAGATCAGGAGTACAGAGTATTACAAGCACTTACCCAGACATCTACTCTGCAAACAGAAACACTTTTAATTTAATGCAAGTTCTGCAGTTTAATTCACGTCTTTACTTAAACCTGAGCTCTTATAATCAAACGATCACTGCAGAATCAGAAATACATGTTAACAACGAAAATGTTGCACTTCTGTCATCAAAGTTGTAAAGATCAGATTGAAAACATGAATCTGACAATCTAAGGAAAAAAAAGAGAGGAAGATGACAAAAAAAAAAACAACAAACCAAGATCTATTATTTTTCCCAATCTTATGACTTACTCAGTCTCGCTCCGTTATTTTAAACACTGCTGACAACACTGCAGCAAGCCTGTACACATTAAAAACACATTCAGAAGCAAAAGCTGAAAACAAATACATTAAGATATTACTGGCACAAACTCAACATGCGTGCGCGCATCTTGCAACCACTGTTCAAAGTGGATGTCCAAACTCTACAGATGAGGGTATATTCTGCAAAATGTATGTAACACCTGCAAATACTCAGCATGCATCCTGCACAATACGGTCGCAATGCCACAATTATGCACGCACAAACATCACGAACCCACATACCTGCAATTTTGGAAGCATGAAATATTCTGACTTTCTGAGGAGAAGAAATGAAAATATTTTCATTTGTAATTGATACTTTGAAAGAAGATGAAAAATTTTGTCGTGGTTCAAATTAAAATGTCAATTCTTGGTTAGAAAAATAAATGAAATGCTTTTATGTCAAAACAGCAATTTAAAATGACAGATTTCTTTGGGTTTCAGTTTAAATTGTTGTTTTGTTTTGAAAGGAAGAAAAAATATTTAATGCAGAAGGAAAATAAAAATAAAAATGATCATTGTGTTTCAACAGCCCAACCCAAGGCGAAAATACTACTTGGAGGAAAGGAAAACTGACTGGAGAAATTGCATTCAGGATTACTCTCGGGATCCTTTCCTTTCTAGAGTGGCAATGCATACGCATGGCTCCCTTCTCCTTGCAGCTTTGTTTAGCATCTGCGGGAGCATCTTATCAGGAGCTTCACATGCGCGCTCATGAGCACTCAGTGTTTGTGCTCTCTCTGTGTGCAAGCACCAACCACACGCTGGCGGGCAGCAGGCATACACATGTGGTCTACGTTAAGAAACCCAAGAAATAAAGCCAATTTTAGATCAAGTGAGCTGTGGTCCCCTGGCTTGGCTTCTACCGCAGGTGATACTATAAACAAAGTTTTGTGCCAATGTGAAAGAACAAATACACTATAAATAGCTCATGGCTTCCAAACCCCCTCGTCTTGTTCCAGCCCTTGTTCGAACTCAAGCCAGCAGATGGGCTGAGAGCACTTCAAACTGGCTCCTTGAAATAAAATACTGGAAATAAAGAGGAACAGCATGGAGGCAGTAAAACAAAATGGGAAAAGAAGGAGAGGGTGGAAGGCATTAATTTATTGGGGAGAGTGCTGGGAACATATAAAAGCAGGAGAGGAAGGAAGAAAGGGGACATCATCCTGCTTGATCGCAATTGTCATTAACTTGTGGCAGAGGTATTAAATTGCAGCATGGGTGCAAGTGCACGCAGCCCACCTCCAACCCAAACCTCCTTGGCATCCGACTCTTCCCTGCGTCGAGTGATTTAATGCACTGGCCCACACAGTATATTTACTGCCTCTTGCTCTGTTTAATTGAGCCCGGGGGCCTTCACACCCACATGGTTCAGCAGCAAAGCATTTGTTATCTGCATTGGGCAGCACACCAGAGGCACGGGGAGGGAAGGGATTGGCCATTAAGACCCAAAAAGCAACAGTTGGGCTCTGTGCGGCAGGACGTGGTGTGCTGTAGGCTCTGATTAGTTTTAGGGAGCGGGAAGCTGTGCGGACATCTGGAGGGAGTTTGTGAGGAGCCAAGACAACGTGGAGCTGGTGCAGCAGGCTTTGCCTCTAATGGGTGTTTGCACACAGATGGAGGTGTTAGAAGAACTTGAGAAAATCCCCAAGTTCTGCAGTGGAGATTAAGTGCCCTAAACACAGTTAAGCAGGCAATTGGTTTAACTATAGCCTTTATGGCTGCTGAATGTTAAATAGTGACAATCAACATGCACTTATGAGTTAGGAAACAAGTGTCTTTAGGTATTAGCTACACAAGAAACGAGGGATTGTGACAGCTAACCAAGATGAGCCATTAGGTTATGAAAATTAAGACCCACTAAGGTTAAATAAAACTGGAGTTCCACGCAGTTCAGTATTTCCATGTGCTGAAGTATAGCTCTAATGGCTGCAAAATCTCATGCCTGCTGGAAAAATCCTTGCAGAAGAAGGGAAGCAGCCACGATGATGTGGCAGTTGGTAGGTGTCCAGGAGAGGTCGCTATAATATGAGGGAAAAAAAACAAAATTGTAGGGCACGCATACAGCAGATGGTGCCATGAAGAGAGGGCAAGCCAGACACCAGGGACAGTCATTCTGCTTTAGGAGACAGCTTTGGAAATTTCTTTTTTTCAGGAAGTGTGCTATGAAAAGAGCAGAATGGCTGAGAGCACAGCGTTCAGGAGTAGGAGTGAGTAATACGATTAAAACTACCAGAGACCTGTTGAGGGACTGCCAGTGTAGGGAAACACAACTCAACTGCCAAAAAAAAAAAAAAAAAAAAAAAAAAGAAAGAAAAAAAAGAAACATAGTATTTTCCCGAGCACAAGACTGAAGAATAAATGGATTTTTTTTTTCCCTGAGAATCCATACAAACAACATTGCTACAGATAATCATTCCCAAAATTTCTGGCTTCTAGATGAACAGTTGCGGATTACAACAGTAATTGCAGAAGTTACTCGCTACACCATTCCTGGCCAGACAAATGCCCTGGAAAGGCACAAGTGAGAACTATTTTTCCTTCCTTGTGCTTAGAGCTTCAGCATTTGCAGAGCCAGGAGCAATGAGAAGAGTAATACAAAAAAAGAAAGTAGAAACAAATAAAAGGTTGGCTTGAGGAGGGTCCCAGAGGTATGATATCTGAACAAGAGTTGACCTAGATTAAACCATTCTCTTGGGATAAATCCCATTCTGGCAAAAAAAGTCACAGATGCCAAACAGATAAAACATTATTCACAGTCATGATAGTGGATGGACTTTTTACCTGGAAGTACATATAAGCCAGTTCCCCTCTAACACATAAAGAAGACACAAAAGCAGAAGAAAAAAAAAAGTCCATTCCACTCATCAGCAAGAAACAAGAGTCTGGCAGATTGTATGGATGAAAGCACATTGTCCAAACACCCACACCACCAAATCAACTGAAGGCAACTTGTGCCTTTCAGTTACAAAGAACAGCTACATTTACACTTTAATCAAAGCACTCACAAACTAGACACAAAATTCCACACATCTTTAAGGTATGAAAAAAATTACCCTTCATAGTCAAAAGAAAAATGCCTTGTCCTTTAATCCAAATTAAGTTTGCAGGGATCGGACTTTTAAAAAATCCACATTATACTATATGTCTGCCAGTACAGGTTTGATGGGAGCACTACACAATGTTAAATATGTAAACAGATTATCCATCTTGTGTTTTGTTTTATTCTAAATAAATGTGGCAAAAGAGACCGACCCTTTATATAGTGGAACCATTGATATAAAAATTTTCACTCAAAGTCCAGATGGCAATACTCAGTGTTATGCAAGCATTGAGGTGCTGGAGCAGGTCTAAAGAAGAGCAACAAGGCTTGTGAAGGGCTTGGAGAATATGCCCTATGAGGAGAGACTAAAGGAACTAGGGCTGTTTAGTCTGGGGAAGAGGAGGCTGAGGGGAGACCTCATTGCTCTCTTCAAATACCTGAAAGGTGATTGCAGTGAGAGCGGGGCTGGTCTCTTCTCACTGGTGACAGGTGACAGGACAAGGAGAAATGGCCTCAAGTTGCACCAGGGGAGGTTTAGGTTGGATATTAGGAAAAACTTCTTTACAGAAAGGGTTGTTAAGCACTGGAACAGGCTCCCCAGGGAGGTGATTGAGTCACCATCCCTGAATGTGTTTAAAAACCGTTTGGATGTGGTGCTCGGGGACATGATTTAGTGATGGCTTGTTAGAGTTAGAGTAGTATGGTTAGGTTGTGGTTGGACTTGATGATCTTGAAGGTCCTTTCCAACCTGAGCAATTCTATGATTCTATGATTCTATGAATAAAACTTGAACAGCATCAGTGATGTTACAGACTCTCAATACATGCCAGAAGTGTAATCAATGAACACCTTGAGAGGATGAAGAATGATATTGATGTCACTGGACATCACTAACATGCTCACCTGCCAGTTGTCTCAAGCTTGCCTAGGAATGTAAGGACTCATGGTGCTTCTCAGGCATGCTCCAAAGAGAAAATGAGGATAATCTTTGCTATCAGAGTGGAAGACAGTGAAGACAGGAAAACTGTTACCTGGCTTTTCTAAATGTTAAAGCTTTAAACCATAGTACACATAAGGAGAGTTTAACAGTTGGATTCCAAACGTTTGAAAAGCTCAAGAGGAGTATAATTGAAGAGGTACCTGGGAGAAGTTGACAGCTAACAAGCACCAACTTATTTAGTTCATCAGGGTAAGTTCTCAGCTTTAGACTGCAATAGTACAAAGGTGCTATATTTGAAGAAAGTGAACTACAAGTGCCTGCTTAGTGAAATCTTTTTTTAAAATATTGTAAGAATGAGGACAAATGGAATATCTTTCATTGTCATGGCTAGTCAGATCATGGGCTACACATACCATGCTATTTAGACATCTAACTGACTTTAGAAATCTGTCCCTGTACTCCTCTGAAAAATAAAGAATATAGTTACACTGTGTCTTCCCTGTAAGCCTTTTTCATTAAAGAAAGACCACGGAGTGAGAAATACCAGTAAAAATAAAAAGTCTAATTGACTGACTTTCAGTACTTGTAGAGGCAAGAGGAAGATGTTTATTGATGAGTGAACTGGAGGAGTTCATTTGTATGTTGTGTGCTTGATTAATAGGATTGGTATACTTGCAAGGTATACCAAAACCATATAATTTTCACCAGAAGGCATTCTGAACTCTATCAAGTGGAAGGAGAGCTGAGGACAAAACATCAGGCTTCAGCTGTTTGGGAGAGAAAATCTGAGGGATGGATTAGTGATTAGGGAGAGTTGCCAGGAAATATTTGATAAGCACCACACCTGATAAACCATTACTTGTCCATTTTCAAAATCCCTGTCTTTTCTTCTGTTTAAAAACACAAGCATTTTTTGGCTATGTGTGACCTACAGAATCTGAAACACATGGGGGGCAGGAAGATAGTTAGAAGGAAAGACAATGGAGAAGACAATGGAAAGACACCTTCATTGAAACAGATGTTTTTCTGAGCACAGCACAGTCTGGGTATGATGCGGAATGAAGAAAGAGGTTCTTGATCCCACCTAAGTGCTTCTGTTGAGGACTGCACTTGAGCTTCATCAAAGCAAGCAGCCCTGTAACTACTCTGTATATATATGAAGAAACATATTACTACCAAAAGATCAAATAAATTGAAGGTGTCATAGAGAAAACTGTCTCACTCAAATTCACAGTTTTAGAGCAAAATGGGAGGATGCTCTTCTTGCACCACCTTTATTGTGGCTTTGCTCCATGAGGACTCTGTAACATCATTCATTCTCCTCTGAGAGAAAGCCTGAAGCACAGCTGCAGTGGCCAGGAGGTGGACTGACCAGCAAATAGAAATAAATAGGAAGGAGTAAAACTTCATGCTTACGTTGTTCTTTAAGTTGAGAGAGGAATCTAAGCCTGTTCAACACAGCGCTTCATGTTGGTGTGGACAAAGTATCAAGCCCCCCAAAAATAATGTCCTGTAAACTCAGACTACAAACTATAAACAGGGTACAATGAGAGCAAGTCAGCAGCTTTCATTATTTCTGTGCAAGTGATAGGACAAAGACAGGTTTGGAACTATTTTCTGCATACTTTGGGAGCAGTAATCTCTCCTGTGGTGGATTGTCTCAGATTTGACAATTAACATCCCCTACTCCCCTTCCATTGACTGCTATTGATTTAAATTTCTCTATGAAGCTCACAAGTAGCAGAGAAATACGGCTCATTTCTGTTTCTGTACAGAATACTTGAGCTCCCATGTTTCTGGATGTGGGCTCAAAGTGGACTTTCTTCAATATTCCCTGGAAAGTTGACCACTAGTTCATGCTTGGCACTATCTCCATTTACCTCCTTTTTTTTTTTTCTGATGAAAATGTGGCAGTAGGAGAACCAGAGACACAAGCAATGCCCTGAACACTGATTTCAGTTGTTGCTTGCTATGTCCCTTTTGAGGGACCTCTCCACCTAGGGTTATTATTCATCCTGCAGCCAGCAGGGCATTGAGAAAGAGCTGACAACAGATCCTTGTGTCTTGTGCCATGGTTACTGGGTTTGACATGAGAGCCTTTAAGCACAGACAGTGCTTACAACAGTTGGGCATAGTGGGTGGAAGGAGAAACAGTTTATATTCAGATTACACAAGATTTCTTTCTATTTGATTTTGTCAGCAATCATCTTGTGAAATCATCAGCTCAAAGAAAAGGTCTTTAGTTAACAATTCAGCACATAAATTCTATGAATAATTTTTAATTGGCATTTCTTTGTCTTCCCGACAAAGATTTTTAGCAAGTATGAAAAACAAGATTCGTATCTATGATATTACTAAGACTTAAAAAAAAAAAAAAAAACACCACAAAACAACTTCGGAACTTGTCTGATCAGACATCTTCAAGAAAATACCGTACAAGTTAGTAAACACTGTAGATTGCAACCCTGCATAAAATGGAATTGGAGGAACCATAAGATGTCAGATTTTTTTTCCATACTTCATTTCAGTTGTGTTGCAATGATGTTTTTCAGAAGATATTTTAAGAAGCCCATGAACAGATTCATGCGCTGTTACCACAATAGCATATGACCATCATCTCTCTGATCAAATCCAGACTAGGCTGTGATGAAAATTTGCAAGAAATGTTTAAAACCATTGTTTATATTTATCTCCTCCCTGCTCAACAGAAGGGATGCTGCTTTCTTAAAAAACTTCTCCCTGTGAAAACATGTCTGGAAAGATGTGATCAAAAATGCACAAGAAACTGGAAAGAGGGTCTTAGAATGTAATTCTTGGGCAAACTTAACTATGGACTATTGTTGTGATCGTTCATGGGTGTTAACAGCAGGAGGACTATTGGCATTGAATCTGTTGAAATACAATCTTAGTGACTCAAAATTGACAATTATTGTCAAAAAATGCAAAATACTGACTAAAAAATTTATTTCCTTACTAACTCAATGTCCTCTGTGGAAGTGATTGAGTGATCGCCATTTCAACAATGTAAAGAAGTCGTTCATGAATGATTTGCCAGACAACTCAGGACTAATTTTCAATCCCAGAATTTACTCAGAGAACTAGTGCTGTGAGGTTTCTTAAGATGTTTTCAGCCACTACTCTAAAAGATGCGTTGATCAAAAACTGGTTTAACATTAAGTTTTGCTCAATAATTTTACAAAAATAATATAGAGACAGACTGTTACGATTAAGTCAACTCCTAAAGAGAATAGAGCTAGTGATAATGTGAAGATCGCAGAGACGTGTATTGAACATATACAACAGTTCACTGGAGTACATTTTTGAACTATAAATGATTGATTTTGCTGTAAAGATGTGTGAGAGTACAGCTTAGAGTAAACACAGGGGATTGTATTGTCAGAAGTGTGAATAAGCCATTTTGCAAATAAGAAACATACAGAGATGGTTTAATACAGTCACACGTGTACAACACAAATTCACAGAAACAGGCAAACCCAAATGAGAGTTTTTATGTGATTACACATTGCCTAGCTTCAGTTACTGTCAAACAACATTTGCAGTGACATAAAAATCTCAAAACCATACAATGCTGTGAAACAAGCAACCTTTTCAGAATAAAGAGGGAATAATAAAAAGCTGAGCAGGAAAGATCTTTTCACCTCTGAATGCCTCATCTCTTCTTGCCTGGGAAATAAAAAATCCCTTTACAGTCAGACTCACAGCAGCTCTCTCCAGACAGGTTACAGGGTGCTTATTTGCAACATTCATGTCTACATAAGGCAGACACATACATTCAGTTACAGATCTTTAAAAGAAATGGCAGTATTTTTTGCACTCATGAAAATCTGGAATTGTTACCTAAAGTGATGTGTTTCTGGAATTAAGAAGTTTGAGATAAACCTTTACAGACAAATCTGACTGAATTCTTTTCAATTAGATAGATTAACCAAACAAAGATGTGCTTTCAGAGGAGTCCTGCCTGTTAAAGAACAATCATTTTAAAGCAGTACAACCCAAGATATGCTTTCTTTCCACTGTCTTACAGTTGCATATAGTTCAGAAAGAACAACTGAGATCAGATAGAGAAGTACATGCACATGCACATGCACATGCACACAGCAGAATAATTCTGCATAAAGGACTCATTTCTAGTAAACCTGTAGAATAAATAGAGATGTCCTGTCAGTCTGCAAATAAACTTCAGGCAAATCATTAGATAGCACTATTTTGTTGAAGTCAGGAGTCAATGAAGAAGGTGAAGTCATGAGAGAATTGTATTCCAATGATTAGATCATTCATTATCTCATCGTAATGTCCATGAACCGAAGCTATTGTGCTGTCCCAGCATTCTCACAGGGCTCTTCATGGAGTACTCAACAACAAGCTCCAAGAATGTCACTGGCTATGAGATCTGTTCTTAGCTAACTTTTACTTGTCACTCATAACTCCCAGCATATTTTTTCCAAACACTAGTAGGAACAAAAGGGTGATAGTAATTTATATCCCCTAGAAGCGTGCTGCTGAACAAATCAGGAAAAAAAGAGATTCAAAGAGAATTTAACTTCTAATAGTAACAGTTTCCTTAGATATGCTTCCATTTCAAAATATCATATGTACAGAGAGCAGATGTGCTGATGATGTGATAAGCCATTTGGCCCATACAAGGAAGTTATATTTAAGTACAAAAAACTGAATCACTTGGATGTGATTTCTGTATTAAAAAAAAAAAAAATGCCACAATTGGCACTGAAGAAAAAAAAATCTAAAAAGGTCTATCCTTGCTGTTTTGTAAACCACTGTGGCAGATCTCCCTATGAGGGTAAGGGAAGCACCATGGGGTGGAAGGGAGGAGAAGCCATCCACTAGTACAGGCCTACATCCAACCCCTTTATGCCAGGCCCAGATTCCTGGTGCTAAGGATTACTTCTGCTTTACATGACCTCCTGAGTGTCTAATATCACATCTGACAAAAGTCACAGGATGTTACTAGGTCTCTTAACTCTAATTGGTATTGATCTACATGAAATTTTTTCATCAGCTAAGACAGAGTCTCACGCAGATACCAGTTGTGAACATGAGATGTTACCATTTACAGTGAAATATCTGCACATTTCAGGAACCGTAGGGGTCAGAATTTCTAAGAGTTATTGAAAAACCACCAATTACACTGTCTTTCAACCTACAGTTATTCTAGAGAAAGAGAGATTAAATATCACCATCTATGACAATAAGCTATCTATTATAACACCTCTAAGGTAAAGGAGAGTGACTCCCTTTCAGCGACTCACTGTATCAACTTTAGTGAATTCCCTTCTCTTTCTCTCTCTCTCTTCAAATAACATTCACAGGTTCTGTACGAAGTGTGCTTTTTTATAATGGGGAAAAATTATATTAAGCTTGTCATGTTGTCATATGATAGCACATTCATTCTCGGTCAACAGCCATTACTTCACGCAAGCCTTCAGGACAATGCTAAGCCTCTTAGAAGCTTTCTTATATGTACATTCTACCTATATGTAAAAATAATATTAAGGCAGGAGGGGGTGTTAAGTTATTTGTTTGATTTATAGACTAAAGGAGAGATGTCCAGTATTGCATATTGGACACTGTTATGTTATTAAATATTTTTCTGGGGTATTCTGAGCTAATCTGCTGTCACACTGCCAGGAAAACAACAGTGCTATGCTGCTGGATTCATCGGGGTTAGGATAACTGATGACGTCAGATGGATATGTAGCCAACACAAGTTTGAACATTATGATGAATATGCTAAAACAGTGATTCTTAGAGAAATTCTCATTCCTCTCAGATCAGTGCAGAAGACACACACTAAATAAACTCAAAGTCCAGCTGGACTGACAAGAAGGTGCCCTAAAAAATGTCAGGGAAGGTTGATAGAGGAGCAGGAGTGCTGCCACTCATGTATTTGACTTTGTGGCACATTTTGGATGTGGATATCTTCACCCTGCCAAGAGAACAAGGCCATTTACCAGCCAGTACTGAGGATCGTTCATGAACTCTGGCCCCCCAAGAAGCCCCTATTTCCATGGTATGCACAGAGAACAACCAGCAGTCAATCTTCAGTTCTGTTCTGTAGAAAGTGTCAGCAGAGAACATTGTAATGTATTACAGACTTAAAAGAGCTAATGATTTTAAATGGTTAATTAATACTGGTTATAGCTGGAAAAAAATCATTTGCAGTGGTGATTATGCAATGCAGAAGAGAGAAGCTTCTACTAGCCTCACACAGAAAGTAGAAACCACTTATCAGAATCTCAGATAAGCCTAATGTTACCAGTCTTGGCCCAAAACTTGAGGCGAGCTTCTTATTTTACCACAGGGCTTCACTGATGTTGCCTTCCCACATCTATTTTCCCCTTTTGCACAACATTTAACTGTCAGACCCAGGAGAATATGAAATCTCTCACCCACCTTCCACTATATACAAGAAAAAAAAAGGTGGAAAAAAAACCAAAAAACAAAAATATAGAAAGCAAGTTAACAAAGCTAACACCATGACACACTTCCAAGAAAGGCTAAGTTAAGCTTGGGTAGTGAACTTCAATCCTAGGATTTCCTAACTTTTGTATTCATAACTCTTGTCTTTAAGTATTTTTAAGCAATTGTGTATACAGAGTCATAACGAGAACAAACTTCTGCAGGAGAGGCAACTCTTTGGCCATTTCTCCTGTCAGCCTTAACTAGAATAGAAGTTGTGCTTCCTTCCCACTGTTCCACCAGTGTCAAATCACCTGAACCTCTGCACTTCTAACCCTAGACTGAATATTTTCACACAGCCAGCTATCCAAAAAGCCTCTTGCTTTTTCAGAAGGAAAACCGCTGCTATTGCACCTCTTACATCCATTTCCATGATTATTTTTCTAACTGTCCCTTCCAATTCTAACTATTCTATTTCACTGTGCTTACAAAAGAGGCAAATGCAGGTTTAGCCTGCCTACCACACTTGTGTAAATACAGGCCAGCGCCTGCACTTGGAGCACAAGGGTGCAGCCTGCAAGCATCCATCACATTTTGACTCACACTCGGGGCTATAAAATGTGACCTGAAAAAATAGCACTTCTGTGCTTTTTGAAGGATGGGTTTTAGTTTAGAGAGACAGACAGAGCCCCTGGGGGTGGGTTCTGGGCATTTCCTGCTGGAATATGCAGCTGTAAAGATCAGTCACCTAAACAACTTGACAGAATCCCTTTAACTAAATCAGCAAATGAAGGCAACCCCTGTTGGGAAGGAAGGGCCACTATGGCTTAATTAACTGTTAATGAAGAGCCTGGGCCTTTCCAATACTGGTGCAGAAGGGCAACTTCAAGTAACACAACCAGCTGGGGTTCACTGCTGGAAAAGAGAAAGCTGCAGTCACCTTTCCAGAAATGATATTTCTCTGCTCTTTACAGTTTTGGGCTTGTCCAGCAAGCCTACATAATACAAGATATAAGGCATAATGATAGCAGTCTATTTCCAATTACTGTCTTATCCTATTCCACCATCCATTGTCCCTACATCAATGTCGTACCCGTGCTTGCAGAGTATTATGAAATAGAAATTATCATCTCCTGTAAAATATGTTGGCTTAATACAAAAGTCTAATAAATTCTCTTCTGAATGTCTGTTAACAGTGCCTTGAGTGATGACTTCAATTAATCCAGTCACATGATTCCCAGATACCAAGCAATAGTCAGATGTTGTCAGGCCCTCAGTTGCAAGCCTTCTGCCTGGCAGTGTTAGATAGAGACCTGTTGATAGACTGAAGAATCAGTTTATCTGACTTCCCACAATGCTCAAGCAATTTGTGATCACCAGTGTTCATTGATATATTGTGGCAAATTGACATGAGGAAGAAGAAAAAAAACAGGAGTTACATGAGCTTCCACTCTATTGACAAGGATTCACTACAGGTACCCAAAATGTGAACATATCTATGGACATTCAGCCACCAGCAGTAATTTTCCTGTGAGCTAGTTCTACATTAATATTCTTCAGATCTTTTACACTGTCATAAAAGTCATGGGAGCAGAAGTGAAGAAGACCATTGTCTTAATAGTCTCTTGTGACCAATGAAGGCACATTCCTTTTGGTACATTCAGTAATTCTGTGTTTCTTTTAAACATGGCACTGTTTCAAATGATTCAAGAACTGATTCTCACCATCCCTTGTAGATAGAGTTCCACAGCTAATAAATGTCGCCAAAGCTAATTTTTTTCTTGATGGGGCACCTACATTTTGATTTCTTCACATTTATCTCATTACTCAAAGTGTAATACTTTACTCTTTTTGGTGTTTTCACACTGGAAATGCATGTGGATGTCTTCCATAGATTTACAGAGTCTAGAGAGGAACCCCATGGTGACTTAGTCTGACTTCTGAATTACATAATCCAAAATTTTTTGTCAAGTACTTTCTTCATCTCAGCCATTAATTTGTGGCAGAATTTAAGTGTGCTTTTTGAAAAGACACCATTTTAAAAGTCTCAATTAAAAGCAAGGCAGCAGATCTATGGCATCCCTGGTAAAGTAAAGTACTGGTAAAGTGCTGCAGTTGATCATTGCTCTTACAGAGAAAATTTTAATTCTGAATTCTATCAACATGAACTCTGAGCCACCAACTCTAGTTACACTTTTTACTATTAATAAGTGTTTTGTTTTCAACTGTACTTGAGTAATCTCATAGTTTTCATTTAACTTATATTAATTGGGAGTGTTTAAAACTATCTGATGATGCTGTTCCAGTCCTCATGGTAACTGAGGTCTCACAATTACTCAGAACTACCCAGACAATATCCCTCATTATAGCTGACAGAGATCCCTCTCCCCCCATATCTTCATATTAGGTCTTTTTTTTTCCCAGAAAAAAAATGGCCACACAAAGGAAAATGAGTTTTGAGTGAGTAATCATTACTACTTACCACAGTTCTGTTCTTGTGATTCTCTTCAGCTGGAAGATCAAGACTGCCAGTGCTACAGAGATAAATAATATGCAGAGTTCATTTTCATGGAGCTGAAAGGGACAGCTCTAAGCAATATATGCACCAGGACAAAAAGCTGTAGAGGACAGCAGTTTTCTCCAGAACACTTTTGTTATTAAATGAACATGTTATTACAGAAACATATAAGCCTGTTTCAGACCATTCTGAGTAAATACGATCTTGGATTTTAAATGATTCTTCCCAAAAGCATTTTCACATACTGAACAGAAGGGAATTTATCCAAAGCACCTAAAATATATTGACAATAATAATAATCTTTCACTGCGGTTTACAGATTTGGCCTTGTTGGGCATACATTTCTGTACCAGTATAAACTGTTTTAGTTAGAGGCTTGACTACATTTTCACCTTTGAATTATAGCCTCAGCTGTGGATACAGTCACGCTTTATGCTTATCTTGGTATAGATTGTCCTTCTCCAGTAAAAGACTAACTATACCAGTTAAAACAGGTGGAGATTCACCATAGGTGACTGTTTCCTCCAGCAGCACCACCTGCAATCTGTGCTTGCTTGGATCACACTGTGCATTAATGGCCATGCAGCTGCACAGCTGCCTTCTCCATCCACCCTGTCCCTCAGTTAGCACCCTCTCTTGAGCCTGAAAGCATGGATACAAGTGAGGAACCTGACAAAACTTTAATCAGTCCACTTTTCTCACAGGTCTTTCAGACCCAAGTGGAAATGGGGTACCCCAGCATGAAACATGACGATAACTTGATACCACAGTTTTAGGTTCTTGGGTAATGTCTAAAAAAGCAATGTTCCCCTTGCAGGCTGCTCTGCTTTTCTGTTCTCTCTTCCTTTTGTCAGAGGTCTTACAGGTACTTGCTTGTTCTCCTTGGCTGCACCATTCATCCGAAGCCCTACACACAAATATACGTGCCTCCACCTGGGTGTTTGCCAACACATTTTTGCTCCTAGGGCCTAGTAGATTTGCACAGGTCTGAGAGAAATGACACAATTTCTTATCATCTATGACAAAACTCTTTATGAAATTCAGTACCTCGGGCAGCATACGGTTTACATCTGTCTTTGTTAAATCAGATGTGGACTAATTATTGCTTATAATTTGGGGTCATTTAGAGATGGCCTCAGAATTAAAGACTTACAGACTTTAAGGTCAAATTCCAAGTACTGTCCATTTTGGGAACTAGTTGAAGTGTAGAGACTGCTGGTAGCTCATCTCCCTGGCTGATTCACACTCCATTTTAAGGAGAAGTTGTTGGAACATTAGTGGAAATTCAGACTGGAGGTCAAAAAAGCAATTAGGCCATTTTGTCTCATCTCCTACAAAGAACTTTGGAAGGTTCCAGAGTATGACCTTGCTGCTCTTCTGCAGGATCCTGAGACTTCTGTTTGAGAGAAGCGTATCAGGAAGAGGATGGTTATAGCATATTACTTGTTTTGAAGCAAAGGAAGTTAAAGTTTTCCTGATGCCACAATAGTGTGATATCAGAGTAAAACTGAGACGACATAGAAAGAACAAGCTGCTTCTCCATCTGTCATAGAGTAAGAGACGGAAAATGCTCCAGCACATGTCAACAGGACCATCTTCTGTGGCACTTTTATCACTGTGCATCATCAGGATCTCTGTACAGTCCACCACCTGACTGCAATACCAACCTGCCATCTTCCTGAGACATGAGGCAGAATCACTTCTTGCAAAAATAAGAGCTAGTGAGTTAGCATTATTCTGTGATGGCACATCTCAGGTAACAGAAATGCCATACCTGCAGAAAATCTCTTCTGGTAGCTGGGCTGAATAAAACATAAATCCCAGATTCTTTGCCACAATGTGATCCCTACTCCATGCTAATTTTCAGGATTTCTGCAACTCTTAAAGAGCTATTTTAGTGAAATAAAAATAACCATTCATAAATAAACAGTTTACTGACCAAACTTGCCAAGGCTGCATCTCCCAAAACCTCAGGGGAGGAATTGCCTGTACTGAATCAACTACACTGAGAAAGGTGCTTCTCTTCATGCCTTCAACACCTACAAATCTTCCTGGCTGCCCACAAACTGACAGCATTTCTGCAATTAAAATAAACTGGCTGAGAGTCAACTTTACGAAGGAAAGCTCAGGATTTCTTGCCTGCTTACAGAGAAAGCTGGGGGAGATTGTTGGGGAAGACAGAATAGTAGATGTGGAGTAGAAGCAGTGTAGTCCAGGAAAGACACAGTGAGGCTGCAAAATGCTGTCCTGTGTTGCCTACTATTAATAGAACTTTGGGCATGTGAGAAAAATACAGGTCTTTCCATCTAACAAGAGAAAGAGAAACTTTTTTAGCCTTTTTTTTTTTTTTTGGCGTTAAACACCTTGTTAATTTTTCAGCGATTAACAGCCGTTTAGCACATGGAGAGTGCGGTGGGCAACTTGTGTAGATGAATAAATTAAGGCTAAGAATGCATGCTAAGATGAAAATCAAAGCTGTCTGTTTTATTGGAAAGGCATCTGCAAATGAGAAGAGAGGAAATTGGTATCTCATTAAAACTGGGAAGGAGAGAGGCAGAGAGAGAGAGAGAGAGGAAACTGAAATCTCGTTAAAATAACTGGAGAGTCCGTCCTAATTATATGTTTCCAATTTCTAACAAGAGGATATTTGTTAAAGGCTCAGAGTGCTTTTCCTCCAACCAAAACAAACAATACTAATGGCATTATTCTGTCTCCTTGGTGCAGTAGCAATGACAGAATCTTTATCAAAATAAACACTTCGGGCCAGGAGATCAGCAAACTTAATGCAAGCCAAAAAAAAACGTCAATTGCTTTTTCTCTTAATGACTTGTTGGAGTATTGTGGCCTGACCTCTGCCCTGCAGCACATGAAGAGGCTGCTCAGCTTGGCCTTGAACTCATCTGTAGGGCCATGGAGATGCCCTTGCCCTAAGCTACAAACTGAGCAGCTCCCTTCAGTCTTGCCAGGCACCAATGCCTTCCTCTAGAACGGTGAGGCTACTCACCTACCTCTGAACTTAAAGATAGGCATGATGTTTAACAGAGAACTGTGCTAAATGCCAGGATTTTAGGACACTTAGAATCATAGAATCACAGAATCAGCTAGGTTGGAAAAGACCTACAAGATCATCCAGTCCAACCATCCACCTACCACCAATAACCCCACTAAACCACATCTCTCAACGCTATATCTAAATGTTTCTTGAACACCTCCAGGGACGGTGACTCAACCAGCTCCCTGGGCAGCCCATTCCAGCGCCTGACCACTCTTTCAGAAAAGTAGTATTTCCTGATGTCCAGCCTAAATCTCCCCTGGCGCAACTTGAGGCTATTCCCCCTTGTCCTGTCACTAGTTACAAGAGAGAAGAGGCCGACCCCCAGCTCACTACAACCTCCCTTCAGGTAGTTATATTGAGCGATGAGGTCTCCCCTGAGCCTCCTCTTCTCCAGACTGAACAATCCCAGCTCCCTCAGCCGCTCCTCATAAGGCCTGTGCTCCAGACCCCTCACCAGCTTCGTCACCCTCCTCTGAACACGCTCCAGAGCCTCAGTGTCTTTCTTGCAGTGAGGGGCCCAAAACTGGACACAGCACTTGAGGTGCGGCCTCACAAATGTTGAGTACAGAGGGACAATTACTTCCCTACTCCTACTGGAAACACTATTTCTGATACAAGCCAGGATGCCATAGGCCTTCTTGGCTGCCTGAGCACACTGCTGGCTCATGCTCAGCCGAGCATCGACCAACACCCCCAGGTCCATTTCCTCCACACAGTCTTCCAGCTGCTCTGCCCCAAGCCTGTAGCATTGCCTGGGTTTGCTGTGGCCAAAGTGCAGGACCCGGCACTTGGTCTTGTTGAACCTTATCCCATTGGCTTCAGCCCAGAGATCCAGCCTGTCCAGATCTCTCTGTAGGGCCTTGCTACCCCCAGGCAGATCAACACTTCCTGCCAGCTTGGTGACGTCTGCAAACTTACTGAGGGTGTTCTCAATGCCCTCATCTCAATGCCCTTAATGCCCTTATTCCCAGTTCTTCCACTGGCTGATTCAGTGACTTTGCAAATGTAACCTTGCCTCGATTTTCTCCTGTAAAGACTGAAGATAAAAATACTTCCTATTATTTCAAGATCTCAGTAGAAATGAGGCAAAACATGCAAAAAGGAGTCTGGAAACTACTTCAACTACTGAACCAGCTGCAACTCAGCTTGTTCTGCAATACTCAACACAAATACATTACCTGTGAATTTTTCAAATTGAATGTATATAGTTGCAATCAGATATTCAACTGAAAAATTTGATCATGTCACTTTACTGGACTTTTATAATCCCTGTCTTACCAGAGAAAGATATCCCTCACTTCACAATCACACTTTATTCATGTCATCACTTTTTGGCAGTATGTACATTTGTGAACAACTATTTTCAAGGATGGAACACAGGAGGGGTTGAATTTCATCAAACATCTCTGATGAACACCTTGAGAACTCACTAAGAATTGCAACCACTTCACTTGAACCAGATATTGATGCATTAGTTTCACAAAAACAGGGTTAAATATCTCACTGGTTTTATGGGTTTTTTGCTCTTTTTTATGTTTTAGTAAAAAATATTTAGAAATAAAATGTTTTGTAACTTAAATACATTAACTATATTATATATTTTATATGCAGTCCAAGACATTTCCTCTCCACTCAATGCAGCCCAGGCAAGCCAAAAGGTTGAACACCCATGAACCTCAAGCCTAACCCAAAACACAGCACCTTGCAGCACAAGTTTTCTTTCCCTCTTTAAAATCACAAGAAACTTCCATCATCCATGTACAGACCTCGGGAAAGCTGGATACAGCTACACCTGCCATCTCCCTCTTACTTGAGTATCTAATAACAATGTGCTTAGAGGCAGTAAGGGATGGAGAGAGCTGCAGAGAAATGCTGACTGTGTGAGTAAACCTTGTAGAGGCAAAGATGCAGGATGCTAAGTGAATGAAAAAGAATGACTTCTGGGATAAGGGGATGATCACACCATGGCTCAGTTTTTGAACTTCCTTTCCCAAAGAGCTTGTGGGCCTTTCTCCAGGAGGGACAACGCACTCGTGTTCAAGAGGAGTCTTCAGAGCTTTGGGCAGCATGGCCCTCTAGCACAGCCATCCTGAAGAAGCCAGCAGCAAAACCCTCACAGAGGTCAAGAAGTGGAGTGGTTGTGACCATTTCCAAGAGTATCTCAGTTTTTGTACAATAGTGCCCAAGAATCCTGATGTTTCAATGGCATCATTGTTTCTCATGTGCACAGACCACATACTCACAGCATCACAATGTGTGCTTGTTCCTTGCCCCCAAGTTGTGTTTAGTTGGACCTGTGGCCCAGTCCTGATTGCCTCTCCTTGGAAAATGTTGCCAAGTTTCTAAATATGACTATGCCTGATATCTCAAACTGTCATGATCCTTGCATTGATTCAGTTTGTTCTAGAGTATATTCTGACATGTGTCTGCTTCCAAAAGTATACTCCACCTCTGCTCTGTAAGAACTCGGGGCCAAACTGCCATGGGCTGTGGTCTGGAGACAGCTGCATGATACTGGGCAGCAGCTCTTAAGCAACTTCTCTTACAGCATAGATCCCATCATGGAGTTCATGATGACTGATATCTCCTGAAGGACAGGATGCTGACCTGGTCATGTCTGTCCCTGGTTGCATGACAGTAGATGTAATGAATTGAGTTGTTGTAACTTGCTCCAGCAGCCATGGCTCTCAAAAGAAACCCAGACAGATCTCCAAAATAAGAGTCTTCCTTATTATTAACTTGATCACAAGAACTACCCAGAGAGGTTGTAGAGTCCCCTTCTCTGGAGATATTCATAAACCTACCTTAATGCTTTCCTCTGTAATCTACAATAGGGAACCTGCTTTAGTAGAGGGGTTGATCTCCAGAGGTCTCTTCTAACCCCTATGATTCTGTGATTCTGTGATTACTGGGGACAGTGTGTGGGGATGTGAGTGCCATCCATTACCCATCCGACAATGCTGCCAGGAAATATTTGTGGGTCAACAGTCCCATTTAGAAGGTCTGAGCTTTGCACCTATTGGCCAGAAAACACTTTTCATTCTTTGCATGGGAGAAAACATCAAAATAAAAAATAAAAAAAAAGGAAGAAGGGCAGTGTAACTGTAGGCAAAATTTCCCAAGATAAGTGGAGGTGAAAAACTGCACAAGCCCCACAGGCATTACAAGCATCATAAATATCTCAAGGTTACACTTCATGAAGATCATTATTGTGCTGCCAAGAAGCAGGAGATACCAGCTTGGACAACAGTACAGTCCACATCTTTATCTCTAAGTTGGAGAGATATGTATTTGAAGGCTGGACAATTTGGTGGATAAATGAATGGTTGTATGGTTGTAGTCAGAAAGTTGTGGTCAACAGTTTTTTGTCCAGGTGGAGGCCAGTCACAATTGGTGTTCCCCAGGGGTCCATCTTGGGACTGGTACACTTTTAATACTCTTTAACATCTATATCAATTACTTGGATGATAGTGCCAAGTGCACCCTTGGCAAGTTTGTGGACGACAGCAAGCTGAGTGGTGCAGTCAAAAAAGACGAAGGGAGGAATGCCATCCAGAGGGACCTGGATGGGCTTGAAAAGTGGGCCCACAAGAATCTAATGAGGTTCAACAAGGCCAAGTGCAAGGTATTGCATTTGGATCGGGGCAATCCCAGATGTGTACAAACTGGGAGAAGAATTCATTGAGAGCAGCTCAGAAAAGGACTTGGGGGTTCTGGGGGATGAAAAGCTGGACATGAGCCAGCAGTGTGCTCTTGCAGCCCTGAAGACCAGCTGTATCCTGAGTTGCATCAAAAGAGGAGTGGCCAGCAGGGAGAGAGGGGGTATTGTCCCCCTCTGCATTGCCTTCGTGAGGCCCCGTTTGGAGTACTGCATTCAGATCTGAGGCCCCAATAAAGGAAGGATGTGGAGCTCTTGGAGCAGTTCCAAAGGACCACAGAGATTATCAAAGGACTGGAACACCTCTACTACAAAGAAAGGTTGAGTGATTTGGGATTGTTTAGCTTGGAGAAGATAAGGCTCCAGGGAGACCTCATTGTGGCCTTCCAGTACTTGAAGGGAACTTATTAGCAGGAAGGGAAGCAACTTTTTACAGTCTAATAATGATAGGACAAGTGGGAATGGCTTTAAACTAAAAGAAGGTAGATGTAGGTAGATGTTAGGAAGAAATTTTTTACTCAGAGGGTGTTGTGGCACTGAAACAGGTTGCCTAGAGAGCTTATGTTTGCCCCATCTCTACATGCATTCAAGGCCAGGTTGGATGGGGCCCTGAGGAACCTGATCTAGTGGGTGGCAACCCTGCCTGCGGCAGGATGTTGGAACAAAATGATCTTTAAGGTCTCTTCCAACCTAAGCCATTCTACTACTCCACCAACTTAGCTGCTTCATGGGAAAGAAAATATATATGGCAGACAGTGAGATGGTCAGACTTTGTGAGCAAGTGAACCGAACCAGGCTACAGTGAACATCACTGTAAGCCACTAACCACTCCTGACTTATGAGGAGCAAACTGAATGCAAATATTGACTATTCTGTTACTTAGTTTGATAATGTTTCTATAAAGTTATGTATGATTTACTGGATAGACAAGTCAGATTCTACTAGAAGGAGACAACAGCAAGCCCAATTCAATTTGTGATCTCTTCATTATGAAACAAAGTCCACAAATGCATTCCTCACTTTTTGCTGTTTTTAAGGAGCACAGCCAAGCTGCCATGAATCTGTATGACAGGGAAGGCTGACTCTCATTTATGTCAGTATGAATCACCCAGAAGACTTCTGCTATTGTATAAATACTCATAATGATAGGGACAGAAAAGGCCCTGAGTGTTTTCACTGTGTTCAGAAAAACTCTATGTATCAGTTGTGGAAACCACGGGGAGGTCAAGGAATGCACTGGCCCAAGTGGACTGGACTGCCCATCCAAATGCAGCATGGGCCTGAACCAGACAGCCTTCTTCCCAATTTCCTTCCTTTCTTTTCTTTTCCACTTTTTTTTTCTTTTCTTACAGGCGATTTCTCCAATAATCCTTCATGCTGGTATTACCAGCAGCACACAAGTGTGTCTAAAACCTTGACGACAGTAATTAATGTATTCCATCAGCACCCGTGTCTCACAGCCAGCTGTTTTGTTGTGAAATCTGCCAAGCCCTAGAGGCACAAAACTGTGCCCCCTCCTTTCACTTCATACAATGTCTGGTGTAACTTTCACTTAACGATTAGTGCCTTTATTCAATCCATCACCATAGGGCAGGGGTTACACTACTCTTACGGGCATCCAGCAAAACATGATCTGATAGAAAGCGCTCTGCTGAAGGAGAATTGACTATCAGAGGAGTAGCTGCAGGTGGAGAAATGAGAGAGGAAAGAGGAGAGGCCTTTTAGGGAGAGAAATACCATTTCTGTTCTGCTTAGTTATCAGAGCACACAATAGGATGCCTGAGGAAGCAAGATCTTGGCTGTCAGAGTAGGCAGATAAGACAGAAGCTGTGGTTTATTACTGCAGTGACCACAAGACTGCAACTCTGGGCTTTTTCTGTTTTAATCTATTCCAAGGAGAGTCTGAGGAACCTGTTTTGTGCTGTCAAGCCACTATAATTTCCCAGTATGGACACCTCCATTGTTAATTGCACTTAAAGTAGGAACAAAGCATTTTTATATACTATACATATTAGTCAAATAGAAAAGGAACTTCAGATCATCTACAAAGGAAATCAACATTTAGATGAACTAGAAATGGAGAACCACTTTACAAGTTCCCCCTCAAGTAATCTTTGCACTGACTAATGAATTTATGAGCCATTAAATTTATTGCTGTCCTCCGTTCCACAGCAAGAATGTGCATACAAATGAATTTTCCATTATTATTATGTCAATAAAGGCACAGAAAGCTCAGTTGAAGAGGTAGGACATGAACTGTGCTCTCTAAACAAGTAGGTTTATAATCTTTCTCAAATCTTCTGGACGTAGTATTGTGAAGGTGTCCTCCACCAGGATCATTACATGTTAAATGTCGCATATATTAATATTCCATAAGCTCCCTGTTTTCTCTGGACCCGTTCCCCAGCTGAACCTACTCAGAGATCTTGAATTGGTCTCTGTCTTCTGCATTAGAAGGCCTTCAAACCTACCAACTATTCCCTATCTGAGCTGCGCTGCAGTCTGTAGTTGTCATTCTTTGTTCCTGCTCTCCAGGTTCCTTGCTTGCAATAGCCTTTAAAAAGTCTTTTAACTTGCGTCTTTTGCCTTCTCTTCACACAATATATCTATGCACTCTAATTCCACCTTTGTAAATCTGCTCTTAATTCTCTCTCATCTTTGATCAGGAAGGCTGTGCATCCTTCTGTCATTGCTGCCTGTTGCTACACATATCCCTGCATCATCTCGAGTGACTATCACTGCTCACTCTCTTTTATTTAGCGTATCATAGAATCACAGAACCAGATGGCCTTCTTTCCTTTTCTATGGAAAAGACCACTAAGATCATCTAGTCCAACCATATGGTGAAGTTAAATTCCTTTCATAAAGTCATGGGGGAAAACAGGGACAGCAATATTTCTAATTTCTAGAAGAACACTGAACTTGCCATTTCACCATAAAACAATCAGTAATGCTACTCTGTGTGTATGTAAATTTTTCACAAACTTTCCAGAGCTTTCCAGACCTGAGTCCCAGGTCTTGGACCGCTTTCACCAAGAAGTGTGTAAACCCATTTGATCCATCACTTTTGCCGAAAAAGTATATTGTTCCCAATCATTCCTGTGGGTGATAAGCACCTTCAGTGGGTGGGTGCAGTCTTTAAACATAGGTAAAGGCTCCCTCCTGTGGAGCTTGTGGACTCTGCAAAACCCTCGCAGATTTTGTAATTGCAGGGAAGTTGTCTGCATGATGCAGCTTTGGGACAGACATCGGCTTTGGGGACTAACCCACACAAAGGCAGCAAGTTTGAGTCGATGGTGTCTGTGTCTGAATTTGTCACCCTGAAGGTAACCCGTGGCAGGCACGGTGAGGTGGCTGTATGCCACTGAATCGTTTTCAGAACACCAATGACCACTGCCCTGTCTGTCATCAGCTGCTGACAGTTCCAAGTGGCAGTTGGTACAGTGGGGATGTGTTGGAGGGCAGCTCAAGACTGGTAGCAAGTGCATTTGGTCAGCCTGGAGGAGTCAGCCTCTGTAACTCCTTCCTGCTCCAGGGCTGGCCTGTTGAGCTTCCCAGAGGCACAGGAAGCCTTTGTGCACTTTATTTCTCCCAGGAGATCTGCAGTCAGTTCTACCATACACCTGCCACCCTGCCAAAAATAATGTAAACAAGGTCCTTCTGTTTAGTCTGCAGCCAAGAAAATCTCTGTATATTTTGAGCAACCTGGGCCCCGATGTTTTTTTCCTTTGGTTCTGCATTTAATGGCTTGTAGGTGATGTTTTCTCCTTTATTTATGCACAGACCCTCTTTTACTGGTCCAGGGTCAAACTCTAAACCATGGCTCAAAGAACTGCACTCCTACATTTAGAGGCACCTGGGTTTGAAAGCAAAGCGTTCTGGATGCACCAACAGACTTGTAATAATGTTGTTGCCTCATGGAGAAGACTTCTCTAGCTCTGTAAAAAGAGAATCATGTGTTTACTGTTTCTCTTAGTTACTTTCTTTATATAGACAGTGCTGCTGGAGAAAGGAAGTGCACCAAGCAGGTAGAAGGCTAAATTTTAAAACATGGTAATTGCTTTTGCTCTAGGCAAATATTTTAGTATGCTTTAGAATTAGTTTCACTTTTCAAAATTCCTTTTTGTATTTTATTTTTGCTGTATTCCTTGAGCACAAAGCATCTAAACACATCACAGAATGGGAAACTTCTTTCACATGCATAGCCAAGAAACATACAATGGGATTGTGGTCAAACTTTCTAAAAAATTTTACCTCCGGAGCTCAGACCAAGCACTGAAACAGGAGATTATAATAAAAGTCCAAACATAACCTTAATGAAAGGTTTTGCTGTTTCGAAAGCTATAATATAGGGCCACTACTTGTACCAGCCCAGCATTTGGGGCAGGTCTTTTGTCTCTGACACTCACAAAGGCTTCCTTTGAGCTAAGAAAACATGTTTGTGTTCCTTAACTGAATCATCAAAAGGAAAAAAAAATAGGATAAGATTACAAAAAAAAAAACACCAACAACAACAAAAAAAACCTCTCTATCTACTCCATCTTGTTCTTCAAGCTCCCAAAATAGCAAGAGAACTCTGCCAAACCTCTACTGCCAGAAGGCTTGCTCATTCCATGACTTGATCTTGTGTTTTTCATTCCACACTGGGATAGAAAATTTCACTAGCCCCTTCTACTACATGTGCTTTCAAGCCTTGTCCATCATATATTACCTACTCTTCCTGTACTGGGAACACCTGTGGTCATAGAATAATAAGAACAATTAAGACAGTTCACGGAAGGGAAAGACAGTGATGGTTATGTTGAAAAGACATTAGATGGAAGAAGCTGAAGTGATATCCATATCGATTAGATTAGGAAAATACACAAAATGGTGAGGAGGGAAGAAAGGTGATGAGAGGAATAGAGGTGTCCCCCAGAAAGGAAAGGAGATTGTGGAGAAATATTTCACTTTGTCATCCATCTGTTAAAAGCAGAGAAAGCCATAGAATCGTGCTCTTCATTTTTTTGTATACTCAGTGGAATTCTCCCATCTGGTTTGACATGCCAGCTGAATCTACAATCCACCCTGTAGCCTCTACAAATACGTCAATCAAAATGACCTGCTGTGAAAGCTGTGAGAAGGCTGTCTTTTGTGTTATCTTCACATGCATGTTAGACTCACACTGAATCTCTGCTGTATCTTATTTTCAATCACAGGACACTGGAAAGCTCCTGCAGATGTTATTTTTGCCATGCAAGTAAAAGAATATTGTGATGTGACTAAACCATGAAAGATGAGGAAAAGCCATGAAATGGGGTCTGATGTGTGAGCTAGCAGAAGGGGATCAGTCACACATGGGAGGCTCTGACACAAGGCAAGCTCAGCACTCTTTTATGTGACTCATTCTGGAACCATGGAGACAACCAGCTTTGCAAATATTGCTAGAGAGCTGATGATGAAATTACTACAGTGAACCCAGATGTTCCTATAAAGTAGTCCTTAAAGAAACTCTTGCAGTGTCAGTAATGGCCAAAGAAAACTTCCCCATTATACCACAGAGCAATTTAAACAATTTTCACCATCCAACTGCAAGAGCTTTCTCATGGCTTTAATAACTTTTAATTTTGTGCGTCTCAGATGTTCTTGGACCCACAAAGTCAGCTTGATAATTCAGCAACAAGCCTAAATCCTTCACTTCCCAGGAAGTGTGAGGAATATCTTCATTGTATTGCAATGTTAAGTTTAGGTTTAGTTAAATTCTGAGGAAGCTGACAACCATATGCAGCCTACTTGGTCCACCAAGACCTAGCAGTGCTTGATCCAGATACTCACAGTCCTAATACTGGTGCTAGAGCTATCTCTTGCTTGTGTAAGTAGTCCTTGCAATAGGTAAGTTATGATTGATTGTTCAGGTTTGCATGTCTCTATACAAATGACAAATAACTGCACTCCCTTTTGGTACTGCAGATAACATGAAACTTCTAAGCAATCTAAAAGTGATTTGAGGAATTTGCCCTTTTGCCATTTCACATATCTGTTTTTTTTTCTCAGCTGAAGACCAAACTTCCAAAGCAGAGATACAGGTTCTCTGAATAACAGCCCAAAGTTTTCATAACCTTATTCCACTACCTTTTCATTCTTTACCATATATTTCCTTCATATTTTTATTCCCATCAGATAAAGTGAGGAAGAGATCCATCTTTATTATTATTATTATTACTTAAGCAAATAATGCAATTAATTCCAAAACTATAATGTAAGTTGACTTAAGTGAGAAAATCTGACAATTCTGTGAAGGGGACAGCATCAAAATTTTCACACTCCTGGCACAAAGTAGCACAGGTGAAATTAGAATAACTTTGTGAGCATGCTGAGGCGTAGGACTGAAGACCTGAAGTAAGACATCCTCTTCAGGAGCAATGATGATCAGTAAATAGAATGATAGAATGGAGACTTACAATAAAATGCATAACAAAAGGATAACAAAGAGGCATTAATTGTACCACTTTCATAGACAAGTCAGAGGCAAAGCTTTTTAGGAATTCCTTCATAATGACTCAGAGATAAGGATAAATGCTCAGCATCCTTACTCTCACCTCCTAATTCCATACTCTTAAGTGCTGATGCCTTTTCTTTTGCACTGTACTCCTGGTCTTCTGTGAAAATATGTAGTCCCATATCCAGAGCTTGTTCTGTAAAGAAAGGCTCATTATTTCAGGATAACCAGGACCTTACCAGATGATGCCTTAGGAAATGTTACTACTATTTCCTACTGACAGGTAGTCACAATTTAAATAAGTGTGTCTGGGTGGAAAACTGATACAGCAGAGAACACTTGTGTATGCCCTCTGATGGAGTCCTCAAATGCTTCCCTGATTAATTCATTTCAGCTTTAACTGAGTGCTGTACTGGCCCTGTTGTAGCTAAGTTTTCAACTGGCCTGCAATTGGATCTTCATCATCCATCTCAAAGATATGAGGAGCCAATTTGAGCCAATGCTGATGACTCACATTCATGCTAAACAGGTCACACTTGTCCTAAAGGCTTGCGTAAGTGTGGAGGGACGATGCTCACCAGGACAACGCTCAATTGATCTGTGCTGATCTCAGTCAAGCCTCTGTCCAGCAGTAAATCAGATCCTGGGACACAAGTAATCAAAATAGAAATATGATGTGCAAGTGTCTTTGTGAGTTAAAGAGTGTTCATTTCTTTAGAAAATGATGCCACAAGCAAGCCAAGGTGAAAACAGTTTTAGTAAAGCCTGCTGTATCAAACAGATCTTCTGTTCATAATGAGAACACTGAAAGCATCCAAGGAGCTGATTTTGTTCTCGGGTTCTGATACAAGGAATGCCAGTTCTCACATACATGTTCTGAGAAAATCAGGAGTACATCCAAGTTAGAGAAGAAATACAGAAGAAATTGGAAAAACTGGCCGGGGTTCAGTTTGAACTTTCTGTGTTTAGGTTGGGATCTCGAGCACTGGACAAGCAGGTTTTCAAATTGTGAATAAATAGCCTCTTGCCCTCTCCTCCCGGAGCCTCTCTCCCCAAAGTGTATTCTGCAGAAGCCTTCCTTGCTGCCCCACTTCACAGAGTTCCACTCCCCATTCTCTGTCAGATAACCAAGGTGAAGCATGGAGCCAGATCCATCATCTCATATGGGAAAGCTGCTCTCCCTTTCCTATTTTCCTGCCATGTGATCAGAGGAGTAGCCACCACATGCCAAAAATGCCACCATCCCACATCATGTGAGGGACTCATATAATGGGGAGCAACATTCAACCATGTGATCAGCTCACTCCTTGTCATCTGATGGAAGGCAGGACCGTGGGGATTTTGGAAAAGAGGAGAGTAAAGAAGAAACTAACAGAAACATTAATACAGCCCCAACTCTGTCCCTATCTGGCTACATCTGAAATACCTTCAAGAGACACTTTCTCCTACTGATAGATAGCTGGAAGACTATTCTAGCAGACAATGCCTTGGCCATGTATTTGATATAGTATTTTCTGTAATATAAACACATAGAAATATGTGCTTTTAAGGGTTTTGATTGAACAAAAATGACAGACAAAATGTTTTTCCCATTAAACAAATTTTGCTCTTCCAGCAGAAGCTTCTTCCACTCCTATCTCCATAGTTATGGACTACTTCCTTCACCCATGCATTCTCTGAGCCATCTCTGGTACTAATCATGGAATCCCCCTCTAAGCATGAAAATATGTTCTCTTTATTTACATCAGTTTGTGTAGTTAGAGGTCTTATATGAATGAGGTGCAAGGAGCTGCATAAGAGTAAGTTTCTCCCAGGTTATATGATATGGATGATGCTAAAAAGACAGGACTGCACCTCAGTAAATCTACTTCTGAACTCTTCCAGCCATGTCATGACCTCAAGCTTAACACAACTAGAGAATAGAAAAGGAATTTTATATGTTTGAAAATTCATACAGAATGAATCTGGCATAATGGGACATGAGATCCGACAGAGAAGCCTAAGCACATGTAAGTTGCATGTTACAAGTCTTAGCTTTAGATAAGACATTTCTCCTCCTTCCAGCCACACTCATTGCTCCTGAGTTCATCATAATCTTATTTGAAAGGGGACTATTTTGTATTCTCCTTTACATAGAGATATTTTTATCCCATCACAAAGGTCTGTGTGATAGTAAGTGCAATGATGCTAGTGATACGTATTGAAAGAACTCTATTGTGCTTATCCCATTTTTCACATGTTCCCAGACAACGAGAGAAGTCTGGGAGCTGCTGCTTTAGCAGATGGTGATGCAAGTATGACCATACATCTGGGGCCTTTTTATCCATAAATTTTGCTACCTCAGTTCAGTAGATTTTTGAATTGCATTTCCTTCTCAGATCATTGCTTCTTCAACGTTTCAAGTTTCTGTCCTGTGAATCAAGTTCCTTGTGAGCTAGTCTACCCTTCATGTCCTGTGGTTTCTGATGAAAAATTGATCACCATGACGGTTTCTGGATGACAGCTGCCATTCTGGCACAGATTTGCACTCGAGGTTGTGAGAGAGAGTGGCGTCAACCAAGGAACTCTCCAGATAACAGGTGCTGTTGTATCTTTAGCATAATATGACTAGATATTTCACAGAACAAACCATGTCAATTCAGCAAATCAACAACATCAATTTGAGGACTTCTATGAAAGTTTTTCTTTGGTCAAGATGTCAATTAAATAAATAATTAGTATTTCTGAATCATTCGGTTGTGTTGCAAGAAGTTTTGATGCTTACGCTTTTGTGTTTTAATTTAGGAACAAAAATGAATATTGAAATACTGGGATCTCCCAGACTATCATGCAATTTAGATAACTTTTCTGTACCATACCGAGTCTGTTACAATTTTTTCTGATGGGAATTGGTTGCTTGTAACCAACTGATGAGCTCTGCTGACATCCTCATCACCCTTTACAACCTGGCTTTGAAGCTTTTGGGTCAAGCTGAAGCACTAGCCTGTGAACTGCAGTACATGGACGCATGGGCATAGAGGATCCTCCTATCCCTCCAATTTTGCTTTCTAGGAGGTGACTCTAGAAAATGAGTGAGGCAGAAATGCCAGAGAAAAGCACTGGCCACATTAGCAGAGATCCAGCATACTTCATCAAACGAAGTCCTTGTACTTGCTGTACTGATGGATGTGCATTCCAGGAGAAACATTTGATCATCTCAGGTGAAGACTATTGCCAAGTTATTTCTGTGGTTGGCCTTCAGCTTTGCAACGCAGATGTCTTAGCCCTCTGCTCACCTTGCAGCGTGTGCCTTTTTGTTCCCTGACATCTGGCAGAACTCTTGGATATGACTTTGTGTAATATAAGTGCAATTGAACACTAATAAAAGAGGAATTTGGTTTTGTGTTTGTGTGGGCATTCCAGTGCATAGAATTTAACCTCTGCACAAATGTTTGCACTGAGCTGAAGCAGGGTTCTTCCAATATAAATTAAAAAAAAAAAAAAGCCAAAAAAAACCCCTGAAAAATCCTAATTAATTCACTGACGGTAAGAAGGGCCTCTTGATACTTAAAAGCTATGCTCACACACTGAAGTGTTAATGTTAATGATACTGTAACTAGATTATCTGCATATAAAGTTAACTGAACAGTCGGTTTCTATCAGTGCTGAATGATTTTTCTATGCAGCACCTTGTAAGCCACATTTCTTTTTCTTAGCTAATCATCTTTCTGAACAAGATTTCCTGTAATTTAAAAAAAAAATTAAACGGAAAGTTCTTGATTTGAAGAATAGTCATAACAGCTGACCTATCAAAACTGTCAAAACCAAAAATGAGATTATGCGTTCCAAGAAGCTGCATATTTCATTACTTGATATCATTACATTTTTAAAGAATTGTCTTTTCTAGAAGCAACTAACTTCACAAAAATAACTTTTGGGGGAAAAAATTAAAATGAGCTAATTCAGGATCTCAAGTATTTTTCTGTTAACCATTTTCAACTTGAGATCAGACTTAGGAGAGCTAATGCAAAATTTATTGAGATATCGTAAAGGACAGTAAAACAGAACAGCAAATGAATATTTCTTTCCTTCTAGGACACAACATAAACTGATTTAGTCCAAAGTATTCACAATGAACTGATCTTAGAACTGGGAATGAAACTTCAGGCTTCTGTCTTGAAATCCACCATTTGAACACTATTAGAATAATGAATACAAATAATAGAGCAATGAATAGTACTGTTCCTATGCCAACCATCTCTCGATGATACATGCTCTTAGCAAAAAAGGAGACATTTAACTACATGAAAATCTTCTGCACAATGAAATTCAGCCCTTGATAACATCAGTATCTGAAAACAGCAGCTGTGCAAGCAGAAGAAAAATTATTCTCTTCCTCCATCTTCGAGCAGAGTTAATTCTTGCAATATTGACTTTTGTGAACTGCATAATAGACTGAAGGAACAATTATGTCTCCAGCACCTGGACATGCTAGTGTTCAAGAGCACGTGCCTTGTGAGCAAAGTAAGATCCATTTAGTTACTGAGACACTGAAATCACTATTATGGCGTTTCCATGCCCAGATGTCTCTTTCCATGTCTCATGGTAAGACCACTAGCACCTGAATAGAGAAAGTGTTTGAATAAAGGGCATGAGTATTCTGAAAAATCCCATGAACGAAATGACGGAGCACATGATTGTAGACTTTACTTAATAGCGTGAGTATTTAAACCTCTGTTATTCCTGCAGTAAAACTGCTATTATCTGAGCACTCCATCTTGGTTCCAAATATCTGGATTTTATCAAATTCACCTTTTTTGAGAAAATACAAAAATAACAAAACCCATTTAGCAAGAGACAAGGAATAAAATCTTTGAGGAAAATAACAGTTCCCTTTAAAAATCTGGAGTGAGGCTCCAGTCTGCAGTGCCAGATCACAACAATGGCAAAGGAAAAAGTCATCAAGGAAAACAGTGACTTCATATCGCACCTGATGGTAACAAACCCAGCTGCAAATTCAAGAGGTGGAATGGGACTTCTCCCTCATCACTTTAAAGCCTTCTCTGTTTTAAAGTTCCTGCTAACTTTGATGGTTGTAAGGGGCATTTAATGGAATTGCTCCTTTACCTTGTGTTGTTTTAGCTCTGGAAGGAGCTCTGGCCAGTTTTGCTGAAGTCATGCCAGAAGCATGGTGATGTGCAGCATGCATGACCATCCATTTGGGACAGGAGCAGGATGGCCACTCACACAGACCTTTTATAGCCATCTGAAGATCAAATGACACACTGTGGTTCTAATCAGGGCTCCACTCTGCTGGAGCTGCCAAGAGGGAAAGGCCAAAGGAGAGAGAGAACTCAGAGCTCACATCATAACAGTAATCAAGCACAACCATAGTTACAGGCAAACCACAGAAGTGAGCAGGGTAAAGGAATTATCCAGCTATCACAGGCACATTAATGCTGGTCGCATTCCAGAGCACTCATTACAGCACTCCAGTGTGGCTCCCCGTACAGCTGGTCAAATAATGCTCATCAAATAAATGATTTGACAAATTTTGCAGAGTTTCAAAAATAAATTGTCCAAAAAGTGTGCTTTTTAATTATTCCCACAGCTGTAGTCTTTTAAGCCTAGAAATATGCTCAAACTCACCTCTTTTCCTCAGCTTGCTCACTCTCTACATTTTCTTAATTCATGCTCCCCAGCTGCACTTTCTGAGCAACCCTGGTGAAGTCTCTGGGTGCACATTGCAGCCTTCCTAACAACTCAAAATAGCAACACAGCATACCTTGCTCAGTCCTCCTGAGCACCCCTAAGTTTTACTAATAAATCAGCATGTCAGTACACATGGCAAAGCCCTGAACTTTGGGTGTTCCTCACAGACAAGTCAGGAATCCACTTGTAGTACCTCATCATCGCTCCGCTGAAGCTAATGGCACCATCTTGATTTCCATGGGGTGAGGATCTGTTCTATCATCATGACGGCTCAGGTCAATACATATTTGAGAAGGGGTCCTGCTTGAGTTTGCTTCTCTGTTGTCTAGTATACCAGAGTTTGTGAAGAAATACAGTTCTGCATATTTATTTTTTCCCTGATAAACCTGTTTGAAAAAAATAAATACAGAGCATCCATTTGTTTCATTTAATTGCTTGGGGCTTTTTTCTTGTTATTTATGTAGGCATCGAAATGATTGTACATATCAGTGTATACTGAGAGCATCTCACTATAAAATAGATATATATGAAATTATAATATATATTATACATTATACATATATATACTATATATAACTATAAAATAGAGGTCAGTAAATTTATCCTAGTTCTTCAGAGTGACTTTAAATGACAGCTGTGTTTGTACAGCCAACATTGCTCACTCCTCCCTGAATGCTAGATTTGACCAATTCAGTTCTCCACTGTCCTTACTGGAAGGACTTTCACATGAGAAATATGTAGACCAAAGTCATTTCATTTCTCAGTATGGTTAGGAATAGCGATACAATGACAGGAAGGCAGCCTATGCCCTACAAACAAGCAGAATTGCACCTGCTAGCCCTGCTGGACCATTTCCTTCATTAGCGTTAAATGTACATTTGATTAACAAAAAAAGAAGACAGTGTAGGAACAATTCAAAACCATGCAGACAGATTCACTATTTTTTTTTTTTTATTTTGATTGTATTTTCAAAGACATTTTGCAATTGGTCCCAGATCCCTGGCAGATTGGCTCCTGCTCTTGATTCTAACAAGAGCTTCCTTCTCTTGGACAGTGACATTGTTGGTCGATAGAGGGAGGCTTCTGACCACAGGAAACCAAGGCAGGGTCAGGCTGCAGAATTTTTCTGCCTGGTGAAACAAAAGAGAGTGTTTAGCTTTTCCACTCTTAGGATAAATTGCAAAACCACTGGTTGGGAAAGGTTACCACTTCACTGCTATTGATTAAAAATGCATATTCTGCAAAGGCCGAATGCACATGAATACAAGGCTCTCAACATTTCTCATCTCCTTTTGGCATAGTTTTTCAAACTTGACAAACTGACTGTGTTTGATAGAGGGCAATGAAGAGATATGCACTATTTCTTTAAATTCAGGGCAGGTGAAGGTTAGTAAGCCTAGAAAGTAGCTTTGGAGATAGATCGATTTTCCTTAATTAAATAAAGTTTAAGGGTGAGGTGAGGATGTCTGTATTGAACCACATCATTCTGGTACTTCATGGTCCTCACAAAACCTCTGTTACAATGAGTGTTAAGCCATATTGCACTCTCAGTGGGAAATTAAGTTGTGAATTGTTCTTTTGATTAGGATAGGAAGAGAGTGGTGTGTGCTGCTGGAAGCTGTACCACTGATTGTAGGCACATGGCCAATACATAATTTATGTATTATATGTGTATTTGTTAGAATCTGGATGAAGATGTGCCAGTTTACTCTATAAAGAATCCCGAGTAGTCAAAGCAATTCAGTAAAGTCAGTGGAAAATCAAGCATAAGGAAAGAAAGGAATCAGAAACAAATAATAAAAATGTGTATCAAAAATGGAACTAAAATTTTAGTAGTGGAAGTAAAAACAGAAAAATGTTCTGACCTGCCTGATTCTGTATGTGTTGCAAATGTTCTTATAACGCAAAATCATACATATTTTACCTTTATTTCCCTTTCTCCAGTTGCATTTTTTTCCACCACTTTCTATCTTGCTACATTGAAGTGAATTCCAACAGTATTTGTACAATTCACTGAGGAGATATTAATTCTATCAGAATATTCAAACTTTAAAATATGGAAGAGGGAGTGGAAGGGAAAAGGATCCAGGGTCAAGAGAAGGCACCAGATTGTTTTCCTCCAAATGCAGAATTGCCACTTATTTTGATTTGATACGCCAATCTTAAAACACAAAGCACATGCTTGCTGCCTACTGAATTGCAGTCTGGGTTTGTTAGTCTTGTAGATCCAAAGGTAGCAGTCCTTTTGTCGGGGAGTGCTTCCCCAGCTCCTTGTTTGTGTGCACAACTGGGATGGATATAGGGTAAATAACAACCAGCCAGGATCATCAGTTCAGAACCTGAGTCCGCCTTGCCACTGGGAGAAGTCGTGGTCACAAGGGCAGGGAGCAGGACCAAGGAGACACCTCAAGATCTAACTAAGCATTTGAACTATCAAACAGGTATTAAAGAGAAAGCAAATGTAGAGAAGAGGGAAGAGGTATAAAGATGAACAGACTACATCATTGAGAAGGTGAAGGGAGATCTCAGCATTTAGAAGCTGCCTATTTCTTCTCTGAATTATGAGGAAATTTATTTTGGAGAGATTTATACTTCATGGAGGGCAAAGGGGCTGTACATGATCTGTCTCACACAAGTTACATGTGAGGCATCAGTGTCAAGTGGCACAAGAAGGGTTAACTCTGAGTCCCACCAAGTGGCTGTACAGCTGGTGAAATGCATCTGTCAACAGCACTATTACTGTCATCCCCAGATCAGCGCGATGTCCTTGACCCTGCAGGTCAGCAGAGAGGCATTAGCTGTTACACAGACAGAGCTGTCAGGCTCCTGCAGGATCACGAAGCTACAAGGCCAATAGAATCACAAAGTTACAAGGATCAGATAGGGGAGTTCAGCCATCTCTCCTTGTCCCGCAGGTGAAGTGCAGTCTATATCCAGTACCCTGTCCCTTTGGAAATGTCAATTAAAACACTCCCTTTTGTATAGACAAGAGGGGAGACTGCAGTTATTGTCATTTGCAGTCACTGAAAGTCTTGTGTAAGTCTTGTGTGTTGTTGTGGCTGCAAAGCCTTCCCCTGACGTACGGCAGAAGGCTGCAAGGAGTGGGAAGCAGTTCTGGGGGTGGAAAGTTGTGGCACAGCTGTACAGGTGTTGTAGGACTGCAGAAGTGATTTGCTGCAGGACAGGATGGAGAAGACTGTGCTTTTAACCATAAGGAAGACAAGCACAAGTTTATCATTTTTTTTAAGTAACTGGTGGCATTCCCATTAACTTCAGCAAAGGTTTTTTGCCGTTCTATTGGCATTGCAGTCACAGTGACAACCTAGTCATAGTACAGAGAGAGTGCTCTTACTGCTATAGTTTTCTGACGAGACATGAAGTCTTAAAGCTAAGATTCCATTAGTGAACAATTTCACTAAACCAGCTCTGCTGATACATATATTGACCTATAATCCAGAGCTGTTCAATTGCTAGGCCTAGAAATTACACCCCAGCTTAGGTGAAATATTATCTAAATTGCATTTTTAAAGGGTGGTTGAGAGCAGAAGGGCAGCATTTCTCTCAATATTAGAATAAAGCATCACAGAAAGGAGATGAATGAATTATGGAACCATAGAATCATAGAATTGCTCAGGTTGGAAAAGACCTTCAAGATCATCAAGTCCAACCGCAATGACATAGGAAGCAGAGAATCTGAAAATTTGAAAGGAATGGGAAAAATAATTGGGATCTACATATTCCGTAAACTGATTGTGTAGTGGTCATCAGGCAGCATGTTGCTGAAAATGTAGAAGTGCATGTTTGCTCTGTTGACTCACCCTCCTCTCACCCCCATACAAACTGATTTTCTCTCACTTGAGGAAACCTGCATTAGCAGGCCTTCACAGCGACGTTTTTGCATTACTTAGGTCTGGGACAACCTCCCACCACACTCTATGCAAGGAGAGGACCCTTCCCCTTTGTCTTCGTGCTGTGGAAATCTTGCAGCATTCATGAAGTTAGCTCAGCGCTCACAGCAGGTGGAAGCTCCCAGCCCCAGAGCAGCTGTGCACAGCCTTGATCTCCAGGTTTTCACACACAGTCCTCAACCTCCCCTGCCCAAGCCTCCTTTCCCTGTTGTTTTTTAATTTATTTTTTTTTAACGCGGAAAGCACTAACCCTCTGGCCCGGCTAGCCCCCCGCTATCAGGTTCCACCCGAGGAATTTTGGACATGAAGCTTCACAGGGCAAACAGGTCTCCTGCCCTCCCTAAATGTCTCTCCCTCCCTCTCTCTCTGCTGCAGGGAATCCACCCTTACCCACTACAGCAGGGATGATATTTTTGAATTGTGTTTATTTGTTGGCACCCTGGTGTGAAAGCGCTTTCCATCAACTGCATATTAATCTTGTCAGCAGTTTGTGAGCATTTTCCTCCCTCTGCCCTAACTAACTAATTTTGGGTCTCTTCACCCTTTCATTCCCACCTCTCACTGCAGTTAAAGAGAAATTAATCTTTCTGATTTTTGTTAGAGTGACACCAAGCATGTCAAAATAGTTAGAAAGGAACTACTTTAGCCCTAGGAAGAGTGAATTTAGAGTTGCAAATTGACTTTTAGAAAAACAGATGTGGTGATATAGATAGCCAGCCATTGCAAGTTTGGAGGATCTCTGAAAGTCTTGGGTCATTTGTCACTGGCTGGAAGATCTGCTGGGTTTTCCTTATTTTGAAATCCCCAGGGACACTGCAAACACTCAAGAGTGTATTCTGCTTTAGCTTGAAATCTTCGAGGTCATTAATTATATTCATTGATGCAGCCTTTTCTTCACTGTATCCGTGGATATAGTGCTTCCCTTAACTGACTATCTAAACATGCTCAGGCATTTCTTGTAATCGCAGATTCGCAGTCCCTATTTCTTCAGTATGTTTTCTGGGAAGCTGAATCAAATTGAGTTGTACTGAGCAACCTTCTTCAGGAAAAACCACCCTTACAATCTCTCTGCCAAATGAGGAGGAAGTGTACATGATGTGATGCTGTTAGTGCATGGAGACCTAGACTTGCAGGAATTAGAGAGCAGGTAACCGTGAGAGCCCAGCTGCAGAGGAGTGTACTGCCCCACCATCACCCTTGCTACTGGCCTCCATTAGAGATGAAGGAGGTACCACTGATAGCATGGCAGAATGGAACTAGCCAGAAACCCATTTTTCTTTTCTTCTTTTGCTCATTTGATGGTTGCTTCTGACCAGCTGCTCTGGTTTTTCACTTTCATGGGCAAATGAAGATTCATATACTCACACCAGCATGGACCAGGATGGATCCCGAATCCATTACCAGAACACTCACCTATATCTAGGACGGAAACCATCAGCTTGAAATGAGCACTAGAAAATTAAAAGTGGAGCTGCTTCCTTAAATTGCATCCCAGGCCATATTAATCGTCTTATTTTCTCAAGACTCTGGCTAAACAGTCCAGCCAAATGCACAGTTTTGGGCAATACCTTCCAGTTCCTCCAAGGTAAGAGCCCCAGTTACATGAACAACTCTCAGCGTGAGCAGTCTCAGCCTTTCCTGTCAATAGCACAGAGACATCTCTGAATCATGTCCATCTGTGAGACAATTAAATGTCTTCTGTAGCTGTTTGGCACTCATACAACAACAGTAACGCTCAGCCTTTACCACCTTCATCGGTGTGCAATTTTAGCGAGGGCATAGCTCTTGTGGCATTACTTTTCATGCTTTCATTATTTCTGAAGCAGATTGCTACTATCTGCTAGGGAGTGCTATACTTGAAAAATATATGCGGAGATGAGAATGTGGAGTCGGTACCCACCCTCTCAAAGATATCTTCCGAAGACTGCAGGTCCACAGATCTCTGGGATTTGTATGGCTTAGTAGGATACACTGCAACTTGATCCAGAATAACCAGGAGCAACCTGCACAAAAGATCCCTTCTTTCCCACATTGTGTCCCCACTGACAGTAGTGAAGGTGCCTTGACCAATCCAGACCCCAGATCTCCAGATCTTTTTTCCCTTTCTCCATCCTGGGGTCGAAAATTTGCAGATACGTTGGGTTTGTTTGTTTGTTTGAGGTACCATATAAATTATTTACATTATTAGTGTTTCAAGAAAAGGGACAGCTACAGGATAGAAGGGAAAGAAGGAGCTTTTATGCAGGTGAAGGAAAGTGGGCAGTGGTTCATATTTACAGTGTTGAGCCATCTGTAGTAAGAATACTCAGAGATGCTGGCTGACAGATATAAGAATTTGATATTGCTAAGTACTTTATCACTGCTGTTCTGTATTTGCATTTCTGTTGTTTTTACAAAGCCTTCCATGATAGGCAAATAGACATCATCCCATATTTAGAGTCCAATGGCTCAGCTCAAAAGTTAACACCTCCATCCTTTGGGATTTCAAAAAACTCTTCTACTCCTTATAAGCCAAATTTTCCTATCACACAGTAGAGCTGTCTGCCTCAGGCAAGCTCTGCCTCACTTAGAAAATCAATAGGAAGATCACGCTAAGAACTGAAAAGTGCAGCAAGGTGAGTATCTTGTACTGACTGAAGACTAGAAGTGCAATAGGCAGAATACACATGGCTCACTAGATGCTTTAAATTTGAGTAATTCCATAACTCAACCTCTTCACAGATTTCACTGGCTTCCTGTCTGAATTCTAGTCTGTCTGCTAACAGAGCTGCAGTCTCCTCTTCTAAGCTCTGTTATTGTCTCTGCTACCAAATTTGCATCAGTTACAAACGTGCCACTTTATTATTTATGTCAGCATCATCCTGGTTGGGATTAGTAAGGCCTTCTGTACCCTAGGGCTGAAGCTATTTCTCTTATTTATGGTAATAAGTCCTGCGTAAAAGATTCTGCCAAAGTCTAAAAAGTGTAAAATTGATGACATAATCGTGGGAGAGTCTACAGGAATGTTAAGGAGGATTAGGATACTATCAACAAACCAGGTTCTAAGTATTGTTCCGCTGGGCAAGGAGTGTTTTCAATTAATTTGTAATTAAATAAGGGAAGCAATTTAGTGAAGTCAGAGAGATATTCCAGCAAATGGTTTATCTCATCAGTCTGAACCTCACATTCCTCCAGAACAGGATCATTGTTTAGATCTTGGGCCTGTTACATGATCCGACCTATAGGAGTAATTTAATAAAACATCAATATTTTCCTTCTATTAACCCTCAGTCTCAGGCTGCATGGAGAGAACTGCTTCTGCCTCCCTTCACAGTCACCATAAGATATGCACCCTCTTCAACTGGTTGGACAGGTGTTATCACTAAGCAGCCTGGGACTTTCAAATGTACATAAACTGGGACAACAGGACAAAAGAGATACACAAAGGAATGGAGATGGAGGAAGGGAAAGAAGGAACAGATAGAGAGGACAGAGAATAAGAAAGGGGAAATACGTCTTGCTTTCGCAAGGTCAAAGAGTGTCATTTGAGAGATTTCCAACTAAGATGATGAGACTTGCTCATATTTTCTCAAAATATTCTTTATAAAACCCTTTCTTCTATACATACAAGCATAAGGTAGTATAAGAGGACATGAGAAGAGATGAGCAATTCCAGATGGGATTCTATGCATGAATATATTCAGTGCAGGCAGAGCAGGGATTTGTTGATTGGGTTAAGGGCTTAGTGCAACAGCTGGGCACATTTTGTGTATGACCAAAAATAAAGGCACAAATGAATGCTGATGTCCAGACATCTGGCCTTCCACTTATTGTTCTTGTCATCTTTTTTTTTCTCATAGCAAGAGTTATACCAAGGAGCAGATTAAGGGGGGAAGAAAAATATAACTTGAGGGAAAAGACACCAAGAGAAAAGATTAAGGAGAAAGTTAAGAGGTAGAGTAGGAAAGAAAAATACAATGAAGTGTGAAGAGAGTATAAGGACATAGAGCAGGAGATAAAACAGGTAGAGAATTAAATTAAAATCATGAGGACAAGGAATTAGGGAAGAGGGAGAATGAAGGAAGAGGAGACTGGACAAGTAGAGAGTTTAAGAGAGTACCATGCCATAACTATGCTGTTATTGACTTACTGCAATAAATAAATAAATAAAGAAAGAAAGAAAGACATTGACATCTTTGGAATAGTTTTCTTCCTTTCCACATCTCCACTTGCTTTGGCTTCTCCTCTCTCTCTCTGTCCCTAGCTTGCCTAGCTTCGTCATTGCAATACTCATGATAAAACAATTGTTCTGAAAATTAAACAAAAAAAATTGAAAAATGAACTTATGAACATTTTTATTTTTGCCCATATTGACCATGATCTGATAAATTTATTTATTTGGGAATCTCTAGAGGTACTGATGCTTGAAAGAAAAACATGGTCCTGTCTGATGGAACAGCTTTTCAATTAGGAATGATCCTTTTTTTCTCCTTGTGAAAATTACCACAGCTTGGCCAAACTGGAAAGATTTCATTCTGACATGTATAGGTCAGAGCTGTGCAGCTGAAGTCACCAAGGATTTTGTGCATGTGCTGCATGCATAAGTCAAGAAGGATGTTTCTGATGGACACTGTTCCTGGAGTTAATAGTGACAGGACAGACAGCGATGGGAAGAAAAGACTGAACTACAGCATGGTTCTACAGATGGGGAAAAGACAGAGTTGCTGCAAGGATCAAGCAATAGAGGTGGGGAAAAAGGATTGTGGCTTGTTTGAAGCAGGCAGAGGGAATCCTCTTTGATCACAAAGTGATCACTCGCCAAAGCGAGTGGAGATGTAGCTTCTTTCTCAGCAAACCCCTTCAGAGCCCAGACTTCTCCTACTTCCAAAAGCCAATAGAATGTGATCATATGAATAGTATGACCTCATCCTTTTCTAATGCTTATTCATCTACCAAACAGCAAATTCCTGCCATTACCAGTTATTCCGGCTAGCTCAAGTGATAGGGGCTGCTGAAAGTGATCTTAACTTATCAGTTGTAGAGTTAAGGATGTCAAGTAGGAACCTACATAACTGGTTTATTTTTCCTCGAGTTCACCTTTCCTCTTTGAGGCCTAGGAACATAAACTCCGAAAAAATATTTTAAGAGGATACCATTAAGCTGTTAAGGTCAAAGATTTCTAAGGTGTTGACAGTAAGGTCAGCATTGTGAAGCATGCATCATGTCGAAAGTATGAGATTATGCTACTGTAAGAATTTAACTCTGTTTTTCTTACAATTTCTCCTGTGATGTCTTATTAGTTTCCATTTTGTATCTAACAGTGAACTCAATGTCCAGTTTGATTTTCAGTACTAAGACAGTGTTCAGTGTATCTAGAAATGGAGCCAACAAAAAAATTTTTCTGAGCCCTTCTCCAGCTACATATCCTGAAGAGAAAATGTGAAGAAATATCTCATATAACCGTTGGGGGTTCTATTTTTCTCAGGAAACTTCTTTCCCTGTTCCAGCTGCCATGGTTCACCATGTCTCAAGCTCTGAGGGAAAGGTGCATCTAAGCTTAAATACTGGCATGAGGACTTTACTGAAGAATCAGATCATATTTTTTAATTCCCATTTAGTAATGTCTCCTTACCTGAGTGTGGCTCAAGCAAGTCCAGCTTTTCTGTCTATCTCTGAAATAACCATGTGCTGCTATGTGAAATTTACTTCAGAAGCCTGGAAAAAGTTTTCTTTCCTTCTGGAGAAACTGGGCAGGACTGGGTTACAGAGCAACATGAACCTTCAGGCACATAAGAATTGCAGTGGTTGTGGTGCTGGGTTTTTGTATTTAAAGGCTGCTTTACTTAGGTGTGGAAAATGACCAAGGGCTTGGTTTGTTTTCCTTTGTTTTGGTTGTACCAAAAACCCCAGAAAATGATTTCTGAACATAACTGTTGTTGAGATTTTTTTCTAGCTATACAACTGCTGACTTTTCTTCATATAATCACAGAAGGACTAGGGGCTTGATTCTCAGTCATGTATGAATTTTCTTCCTTGCAAAAGGGAAAAAGCAGTTCTTAAAGAGGGCTCAACAAGACCAGAGGATGTGCTGTTGGTAACAACACACTGAGCCCCAGTTATGTTTGAGGCAGTGCCTGGCTGGCATCATTCCCTTTATGGTTGACAAAGCCAGAAGAAGCCATTGTGAGCATCTGTGCTGGCTTCCAGCATAACACAAGGCATTGAACTTTTCTAAATAAGCTTATCTTCGAGCTGTAGCATCTGTTATAGGAAGAAAAAACATCCAATCTTGTCTGGAAGCTTTCCAGAAAGGGGCATTCATCACAAGGCTTGCTAATTGTCCCCAGCCATTAGCTGCATTCCACATTAAATATATGGGGCCTTGTTTCCAGGCTGAACCAGTCTGTCTTCAGCTTCGCCCTTGGCATATCATCATGCACTTTTCTGTTGTACTAAAGAAGTCCCATTCTTGGTCTGCCTCATCCATTGTGTTTGAGCACTTATTGAATGGGGTCATCTCAGCAGCGTAGCTCTGTGGAAGGCCATGCACTTGAATGCAAGTTATGAGTGACTACTCTCTCCTCACCAAGGTCTGCAGTCTATTTCTTTAAAGCCCATGGGGGTTCCTAGTGGTAAAGACGCAGTGACTTTCAAAACACTGAAAACGGTTTATAATAGAAATGGTTGCTTAAAAATAGATTCACTTCATTGTTGTGCAGGCAGCTTAATTAAGTAGTAGAGAGCGTGTGCGGTCACTCACCTCAGATGATAGAAAAATCTGTATTGGTCCTTTGCCCTAATGTGAATTTCCTGATCGGACAGATGGGGATTAAGTGTCTGTTTATGTCAAGAGGAGTTTGCTAACATTTTTCCTCTAATTACTAATTATATCAGTGAAAGGGGCTTTACGGCCAGAGTCCTGGAAATGTGAAACTCGATCATCAGAGATTTGCAGGAAAGATGGAAGATTGATGTGTGACATCAAACAGCTGACAAGGAGGCCAGGGCAGCCAGACGGACAGCAGCTGCTCTGAGGGGTTTTGGGGTGGGGAGGCAGCTGCTCAGTGGGGTTGGAGGTCCATGAGGGAGAAGCACAGAGGGGGCTGAGCCTGAGCCACTTTAACAGTTTTCCCTTCATTCCCTGCCCCCTTCTCAGTCATTTCAAATATGAATGAGTCTAATCTCCACAGGTTTGAGGCTGTGTGTGAGAGTGCCTGTACCAACAGGTGGCCCGGAGAAACAGTGGGGCCGAAGGCAGCTGCAGCCTGCAGCACAGTTTCCTTGTAAGAAGGAGGTAAGAGTTGAATATTCTTCTCAAGCTGCACCAATTCCTGTTTAGAGGTCCAAAATTAAACTCGGTGTGGCTCAAAAGCATTCTGCTGGTCTCTGGCTTGGTAGTGGGATCGGCACATCGCCTGATTCTCCTGAAGACGTTCAGCCTCAGCTGGGCTATGGTACCTCTACTCTAATAGTGTCTGTCGGGGTGGAGACTGCAGCCATGACACAGTGGTTGCATGACCTCAGTCTCAAGTGGTTCTGCTGTGGTATATTTCATATGGACTCCAAACCACTAGTTTTTATAATATTACTGGGAATTATGGAGATGAGCTGCCAGAGCTTCCCCTGCATGCTCCTTCATTAAGCTTTACATCTCCCAGTTACAGCAGCTTTGCCAGTGTGACTATCCAAACAGGACAAGAGGTATGCTGGATTAGTTAAACCACCACCTTGTATATCCCTGAGCAGACCACCTTCTGCTGGTGAAGTTAAACTACCAGCTTGAACAACATTCTCTGAGTGACCATAAGAGCCCTGGTGCAGATACAGCTGCTTCTGCTCCCAGGATTATTGACTTCTCACTTGTATCACCCTGAAGAGGATTATTATCATGCCATGAGCGCACATAACTATGACAGCAAACTGCAGTCCAAATCCTGTCCAAATCCACTATCTCAGAGAAGTGAGTAGAGAAGGCATTGTAAATGTATGAGTTTGGAGTCTCCTGGGGAGCTGAGAGAAAATAGGTTTTCACTGTCCTGGAGCAGCATGCATTTGGTTGAGTTCTGTAATGTTAATTACAACTTTAAAAAGGGACAAACTAATGGGATTTGGTTTCACATTCCTTGAGCAGACAAATAGTGAACCGTGGCTACGAAAACTGCTTTTTGCTGGATGTAATAATGTGCACAGCAGCAGTAATACAGGGATGAGCAGATGTGTAATAACAGGGACACTCTCACCAGTACAGTGAGTTGAATTTCAAACTGGTATAGAAAATAGCACACTGTGTATTAAGACATGAATGAACTCTACTGCCACCTAGCCAATAACCGAGGTAGCTAACATTACCACAAACTATCTCAAGGTAAGAAGTCTGCCTTGGCAGAATGTGGTTGTAATTATGAGCGCTTTTCAGAGCTCTAGGACATACGTTTAAGTTTGAAATAACCAACTGGTCACTTAGAAAATATTATAGTGTCATGGTTCACTACTTACACACTCATCCCACTGTCTCTGGTTGGGGTGTGCAGCCTCCATCTGAAGTACAGTTAGAGAGCTATATCAGGGGGACAACTCAATAATACATATAATTCTGTCCCACGAAAGAGTCGAGCTATCTGCTTTACTTAGGTAAGGCTGTGGTCTCCCACAGCGATGTTTGCATTTCCATACCTGTACTTTTCTTCTTACAGATACAAAGCTACAAGCACCTACTAGCTTAGAGGAGAACAGTCTTTCATTGTGTGAAGAAAACTGCTGTAAAGAAACAAGCCTGAATTTTGTAGCTCCAGATTTACAAGTAAATACAGAACCACGCTGAAATATGGATATTTAATGCTAGAACTACCTTTTTATTGTCTTACTATATCTTTATTTCTTTTAATTACGTTTTATACATACTACTGTGAAGAAGTATCCTATGTTTTCTTTAAAAAAAAGCAAACAAAAAAAATATATATGCTTTTTGAAGATGTAGCCATCATCAAATCATAAATATCCCAGCAAGTATATGGGCAAGACAACCCCAGCTTGATCTTCATCAGATTGATTAGCTGTTCTTATAAAAAACCTCATGTAAATGACTTCCAGGGCTCCCATTCTAGGTTGGTAGCCTTTCAAAACTCAGTTAAAACATTGTATTTCCCTACTGACCTGAGGATAATAAATAGATAAAAAACCAGCGCATAGTATTTCCCTCCTTTGACAATTCTTTAAATTCCAAATATATAAGTGGATGTTTAGAGCCCAGTATGGGAGGGTGGGCAAGGAAATCATTTAAGGTAGGTCAAGGTAGCTCAGTTTAAAAGGACTTCAAACACACAGTGCTATCCCTTATGGTAATATTGCCATGCTCCGAAGCACCATGCCTCATCAGCAGTATATTTGCATGGGCAGATCTGGAATTGTTTCCTCACAGGTTCAAACTTCCGCCTTTCATTGCTGAGCCCTCTCACCCTTTTCACCTGTCAGCTGCAGAAACTGCTGCCCGTGTATAGCACCAGTGATGCTCTGTGCCCCAAGGTTCTCATTTTGAGCTCCATCCCTCCTTTGTTCTCTTCATGCCTTCTCATCGATAAAATCAGAAACATAATTCATTCATTCAGAAAACCACACTATTCCTGGCTAGTTGATGAAATAATCAATGATGGCATAAATGGAGTCTTGAGCAATGCCTCCCAAAGCCAAGCAGCAGCAGCAATACTTTTTCTCATGAACATTCAGAAAAAGAAATTGGTTTATGGCACTATAAATCTCTCTATCACTTTGCCATGTTTCTGAAAAGTAAAAAGGATAGCACTTTCTGCAGTGCTCAGTAGTAAAGAACTCCAAGTCTCTGATTTGAACAGTACCCATGTATGTGTGATGGATGGAATTCATGATGTTTCATTGAAATCCCTTAGAATCATTGGATGAGAAGTGTTGCCAATCGTATCTGCTGAGTATCACCAATATCCTCATTCTGGACAAAAGAGAAGGAAAAGACAGTTTAGTCTGCTCTGTTTTGCCCCATTACAAAGTCCTCTGAGTAGGTGCAATTACTCCTCTAGTGATCCAGGATGCACAGCAGAAGGTGTGTGAGCGATATGGATCAACTCAGATCTTTCAGGGTATCTGGGAAGCTAACTGCCTTCAAATCTGGGCCTCAGCCTGCTGTTCCAAACATCTAGAATTACTCAAACTCCAATGGCAAGGTCTGAATGAGGTAAGTGTTGAGCTTTAGTAGTCAATATTGTCATAGCTTCTAAACTGATCAGCTTTTCCCACAGCTAGCACCATCTTGGAATCCCATGAACTAAGCTCTAAAAAGTTACATAAAGTGCTGGTTGAACCTTTTGTGCAAAAGTTATATTATGATCACTAAAATCAAATTCCATCACCTCTGAAAAATATAATGAAAACAGCTCTAGGAGTGATTCAGGTTCAGCCTTTTATTACACCCAAACTCTCACACTTCTTGGTGGCATAGCTCTGTCTTTCTAGTGCTGTTTAAACATCATTAGGCCAGAAGAAGGCATTTCAAGATCAGTTCATTAATTTTCTGCCCTGGAAAGCAATAGTTGAAGCTGAAAAAAGAAAAAGGAAGG